>NC_084572.2:40397728-40535228 GCF_033978685.3 Nerophis lumbriciformis
TCAAAACCGCACCCGCCCGCACCCGCCCGTTGTTATATATCTAATATAGACGATGCAAGGCATTAGTGAGGTTATAAAGCTTTTGCCTGTTAAAGAAAGGAGACTGATCCAATGCAGCACAGACATTCAATGCGTGCCACGCTGTCACGGCCCAGACGCACACCAGTGCGCAATCATCTGGGAGCCGCGCTGAGCGCACCTCCAAGCGCGCGGAGGTGCGATGTCCCTCGCACCCGCGGCGACTGTTTGAGGCTGTGGACAGGTGTCTTTTATACAGATAACAAGTTCAAACAGGTGCCATTAATACAGGTAACGAGTGGAGGACAGAAGAGCTTCTTAAAGAAGAAGTTACAGGTCTGTGAGAGCCAGAGATCTTCCTTGTTTGAAGTGACCAAATACTTATTTTCCCACCATAATTTACAAATAAATTCTTTAAAATTCCTACAATGTGAATTCCTGGATTTTTTTTCACATTCTGTCTCTCACAGTTGAAGTGTACCTATGATGAAAATTACAGACCTCTGTCATCATTTTAAGTGGGAGAACTTGCACAATCGGTGGCTGACTAAATACTTTTTTGCCCCACTGTATATATATATATACAGGTAAAAGCCAGTAAATTAGAATATTTTGAAAAACTTGATTTATTTCAGTAATTGCATTCAAAAGGTGTAACTTGTACATTATATTTATTCATTGCACACAGACTGATGCATTCAAATGTTTATTTCATTTAATTTTGATGATTTGAAGTGGCAACAAATGAAAATCCAAAATTCCGTGTGTCACAAAATTAGAATATTACTTAAGGCTAATACAAAAAAGGGATTTTTAGAAATGTTGGCCAACTGAAAAGTATGAAAATGAAAAATATGAGCATGTACAATACTCAATACTTGGTTGGAGCTCCTTTTACCTCAATTACTGCGTTAATGCGGCGTGGCATGGAGTCGATGAGTTTCTGGCACTGCTCAGGTGTTATGAGAGCCCAGGTTGCTCTGATAGTGGCCTTCAACTCTTCTGCGTTTTTGGGTCTGGCATTCTGCATCTTCCTTTTCACAATACCCCACAGATTTTCTATGGGGCTAAGGTCAGGGGAGTTGGCGGGCCAATTTAGAACAGAAATACCATGGTCCGTAAACCAGGCACGGGTAGATTTTGCGCTGTGTGCAGGCGCCAAGTCCTGTTGGAACTTGAAATCTCCATCTCCATAGAGCAGGTCAGCAGCAGGAAGCATGAAGTGCTCTAAAACTTGCTGGTAGACGGCTGCGTTGACCCTGGATCTCAGGAAACAGAGTGGACCGACACCAGCAGATGACATGGCACCCCAAACCATCACTGATGGTGGAAACTTTACACTAGACTTCAGGCAACGTGGATCCTGTCTTCCTCCAGACTCTGGGACCTCGATTTCCAAAGGAAATGCAAAATTTGCATGGTTGGGTGATGGTTTGGAGTGCCATGTCATCGGCTGGTGTCGGTCCACTCTGTTTCCTGAGATCCAGGGTCAACGCAGCCGTCTACCAGCAAGTTTTAGAGCACTTCATGCTTCCTGCTGCTGACCTGCTCTATGGAGATGGAGATTTCAAGTTCCAACAGGACTTGGCGCCTGCACACAGCACAAAATCTACCCGTGCCTGGTTTACGGACCATGGTATTTCTGTTCTAAATTGGCCCGCCAACTCCCCTGACCTTAGCCCCATAGAAAATCTGTGGGGTATTGTGAAAAGGAAGATGCAGAATGCCAGACCCAAAAACGCAGAAGAGTTGAAGGCCACTATCAGAGCAACCTGGGCTCTCATAACACCTGAGCAGTGCCAGAAACTCATCGACTCCATGCCACGCCGCATTAACGCAGTAATTGAGGCAAAAGGAGCTCCAACCAAGTATTGAGTATTGTACATGCTCATATTTTTCATTTTCATACTTTTCAGTTGGCCAACATTTCTAAAAATCCCTTTTTTGTATTAGCCTTAAGTAATATTCTAATTTTGTGACACACGGAATTTTGGATTTTCATTTGTTGCCACTTCAAATCATCAAAATTAAATGAAATAAACATTTGAATGCATCAGTCTGTGTGCAATGAATAAATATAATGTACAAGTTACACCTTTTGAATGCAATTACTGAAATAAATCAAGTTTTTCAAAATATTCTAATTTACTGGCTTTTACCTGTGTGTGTGTGTATGTATGTATATATATATATATATATATATATATATATATATATATATATATATATATATATATATATATATATATATATATATACATATATATATGACATTGAGTCACACTGTGACATTAAGGAGAAAGAAAATATATTTTTTGCACGTTGTCTCTGCTTGTGAGCGTTAAGGAGGAATCATCACAGGTAGGGTTAATGGGATGGGAGGGTGTCAGGGCAGCCTCAGAGCAGGTAAGAAGGACTGATAAAAGGAGGGAAAGGTTGGGAGTGAAAGGTGACGCTCCTACATGAGAGCCACGAGAGGAGAGACTTTTCTTTTTTTCCCAGGGGGCATGCTGGGCTAAATTTGGGGGAAGTGACACATGTTGAAAAGAGTAATGCACCTTGACAGAGCGCCCTCCTCTGCCAACTGGGCCAATGATGCTCCCTAAAGCTGAGTGATGTGTAGCACAGCAGCACCTGTGACACCAACTGCCACGCTGCAGGTGCACGGGCCACCATGTTTGTTTTACTCATTCACTTCATTTGCCGTTATTAACGGAGAGGAGTTGCCTTCTGCTGGATCATCGAGTCCACCCTGAAGGTCACTCAAGCAGAAAACCACATGAAGAAAATCCTCTTTTAGTGAAATGACATACAGTTGGACCTCGGGTTTCCTTCGTTAGTAAGCATTTCCCTGCCATACGAAAACTGAAGCGATTTTTCCAGTTAAAATAATAATGCTCTTCATTTGTTCCAGACATTTTATAGAGGAAGGAAGGAAGGGATGAGTCACAAGGAAGACATCTAACTACTTTGCTACAAGTTTGGGCCTAAATTCAATGGTGTTTCTTACCTTCTTTATCAAAGTGCTGGTACTTGCAACTCTTTTTGGCCCCATGGTGGATTATATTGCAGTTGGACACTATTAAAAAAAAACCAAAAAAACACACACATTTAAAATGACCATATTTAATTATTAAAATAATTGCTTGTTAATCAACAACTTTAGCATTTTATTCATTACATTTTGAAACTCTCAGAAGTCAAGTTATGTTATACTCCTTAATATTTATTTATGCAAGTTTGAAGTATCAATTATCTAAACACAGTTTTGTTTGCATATTTTCAGGATGTAGAGATATATATATATAAAATACTTGACTTGGTGATTTCTAGCTGTCAATATACTCCTCCCCTCTTAACCACGCCCCCACCCCCCACCTCCCGAAATCGGAGGTCTCAAGTTTGGCAAGTATGGTTTTTAAGTAGAAAAAAATCACAATATGACCTCCTGTGGGCAATACTACTCTAATGATCTTAAACCAACACTAAGGTGAATGTTTGTACCTTTTTGTCAAGGTCAAAACGGTTCAGTTTCCGCAATTCTTCTGAAAGTCATAAGCAAAGTAAAGTTTTTTTGTGTAGCGAATGCTGGAAAATATCTGCCGTGTTTCCGTTCAAAGCGCCACAATACTACCTTTCCCACTGGGAAAACATATTTACAGTACAGATGGCACAAGATATCACCCGGCCATGTACTTTCTCATACATTTTTCTCAGTCTGACTGCAGACATTTGTTCCACAGAGGGAAGCCAAATATGTCGGACATTGCTGTGTTACACATTTATCTTTGAAACAATTGCTCTGTCTCCTTCCCTGAAACGTCTCTTGGGTAATCCTGCAAACTCCACACCATGTCAGTTTGACCAGTTATATAAATAATGGCACCGGCCTGCATTGTCCACACTGGATTGTGCACCGCCATGGCTCAGATTGGATCCGGGAAAACAGAGGGAGCAGAACAAAACTGATAGTCTGGCATTTTGGAACACACCATTCATAGCATGTCTCCGCTTCTAAAGGCTTTCGTTTAAAAAATAGCAGACTGCACAAACCTTCCTAAAACAGACCGCCTGTATGTTCCCAATGTCATATTGAAAGGGGAACTGGAATTTTGCCTAAAATTTAAAATCCTTATGTGAGACATGTTTTTTATCCATTCTAATGTGTAAATGAACGCTAGCAAAAGTCAGCTAACAATGGAGCCAAAAATAATCACTCTATTCCACCTAAAAACATCCAAAAGCCTCCATCATCGATTTATATAAATGCTGTAAGTATATATGTAATGTAGTAACATTCTTAATAACATGTATTATACACATGCTGTAAGTATATATGTCATGTAGTAACATTCATAATAACATGTTATATATACATGATGTAAGTATATATGTCATGTAGTAACATTCATAATAACATGTAATATATACATGATGTAAGTATATATGTAGTATCTAGTAACATTCATAAAAACATGTAATATATACATGATGTAAGTATATATGTCATGTAGCAACATTCATAATAACATGTAATATATACATGATGTAAGTATATATGTCATGTAGTAACATTCATAATAACATGTAATATATACATGATGTAAGTATGTATGTCATGTAGTAACATTCATAATAACATGTAATATATACATGATGTAAGTATATATGTAGTATCTAGTAACATTCATAATAACATGTAATATATACATGATGTAAGTATATATGTCATGTAGTAACATTCATAATAACATGTAATATATACATGATGTAAGTATGTATGTCATGTAGTAACATTCATAATAACATGTTATATATACATGATGTAAGTATATATGTAGTATCTAGTAACATTCATAATAACATGTAATATATACATGATGTAAGTATATATGTCATGTAGTAACATTCATAATATGTTAAATACACATGCTGTAAGTATATTTGTAACGTAGTAACATTCATAATAACATGTAATATATACATGATGTAAGTATATATGTCATGTAGTAACATTCATAATAACATGTAATATATACATCATGTAGTAACATTCATAATAACATGTCATATATACATGATGTAAGTATATGTCATGTAGTAACATTCATAATAACATGTAATATATACATGATGTAAGTATATATGTCATGTAGTAACATTCATAACAACATGTAATATATACATGATGTAAGTATATGTCATGTAGTAACATTCATAATAACATGTAATATATACATGATGTAAGAATATATGTCATGTAGTAACATTCATAATAACATGTAATATATACATGATGTAAGTATATATGTAGTATCTAGTAACATTCATAATAACATGTAATATATACATGATGTAAGTATATATGTGATGTAGTAACATTCATAATAACATGTAATATATACATGATGTAAGTATATATGTAGTATCTAGTAACATTCATAATAACATGTAATATTACGTATTATGCTGATTTCAAGTATACGGCGGCGTTTTTCACAGAAGTTCGCTTTTCTCTTAAACACCACAACTAATCATGACAGACTTCATGAGAGATAACAAAGACTACTTTGGGACAAATGATGATCAGAACTTTATATTTTTGAGGCTGATTATAAGGAGGATGACCTACAAGTTTTAGCAGCTAAGTGCTGAACAGATCCAGCCTTAGTGAATCACAATGGGCCTGATTTCAATTCATCCACATACCACTCTGATGGAGGGTTCTCGTCTGAATGGCGATCCTGCAGTCGTGGGTGGAACAGTTTGCACATCCTTCTGACACCTGCTAAATAAAAGGCTAAGTTGTGCTGGGACAATTTGACTGCCTAACATGACGGCAACCACGTTAGCGCTCTCAGTCGGAGCACAAACGACACGTGTGTGTGTGTGTGTGTGTTAGAGATGCGCGGTTTGCGGACACAACCGCGGAGTCCGCGGATTATCCGCGGGTCTGGCGGTTGAAATAAAAAAAAATTAGATTTTATCCGCGGGTCGGGTCGGGCGGTTGAAATAAAAAAAAATTAGATTTTATCCGCGGGTCGGGTCGGGCGATTGAAATAAAAAAAAATTAGATTTTATCCGCGGGTCGGGTCGGGCGGTTGAAATGAAAAAAAATTAGATTTTATCCGCGGGTCGGGTCGGGCGGTTGAAATAAAAAAAAATTAGATTTTATCCGCGGGTCGGGTCGGGCGGTTGAAATAAAAAAAAAATTAGATTTTATCCGCGGGTCGGGTCGGGCGGTTGAAATAAAAAAAAATTAGATTTTATCCGCGGCTCGGGCCGGGCGGTTGAAATAAAAAAAAATTAGATTTTATCCGCGGGTCGGGTCGGGCGGTTGAAATAAAAAAAAATTAGATTTTATCCGCGGGTCGGGTCGGGCGGTTGAAATAAATTTTTTTTTGATTTTATCCGCGGGTCGGGTCGGGCGTTTGAAATAAAAAAAAATTAGATTTTATCCGCAGGTCGGGTCGGGCGGTTGAAATAAAAAAAAAATAGATTTAATCCGCGGGTCGGGTCGGGCGGTTGAAATAAAAAAAAATTAGATTTTATCCGCGGGTCGGGTCGGGCGGTTGAAATAAAAAAAAATTAGATTTTATCCGCGGGTCGGGTCGGGCGGTTGAAATAAAAAAAAATTAGATTTTATCCGCGGGTCGGGTCGGGCGGTTGAAATAAAAAAAAATTAGATTTTATCCGCGGGTCGGGTAGGGCGGTTGAAATAAAAAAAAAAAAAAAAGATTTTATCCGCGGGTCGGGTCGGGCGGTTGAAATAAAAAAAAATTAGATTTTATCCGCGGCTCGGGTCGGGCGGTTGAAATTAAAAAAAATTAGATTTTATCCGCTGGTCGGGTCGGGCGGTTGAAATAAAAACAATTTTGATTTTATCCGCGGGTCGGGTCGGGCGGTTGAAATTAAAAAAAATTAGATTTTATCCGCGGGTCGGGTCGGGCGGTTGAAATTAAAAAAAATTAGATTTTATCCGCGGGTCGGGTCGGGCGGTTGAAATAAAAAAAAATTAGATTTTATCCGCGGCTCGGGTCGGGCGGTTGAAATAAAAATAAATTAGATTTTATCCGCGGGCCGGGTCGGGCGGTTGAAATAAAAAAAAATTTGATTTTATCCGCGGGTCGGGTCGGGCGGTTGAAATAAAAAAAAATTAGATTTAATCCGCGGGTCGGGTCGGGCGGTTGAAATGAAAAAAAATTAGATTTTATCCGCGGGTCGGGTCGGGCGGTTGAAATAAAAAAAAATTAGATTTTATCCGCGGGTCGGGTCGGGCGGTTGAAATTAAAAAAAATTTGATTTTATCCGCGGGTCGGGTCGGGCGGTTGAAATAAAAAAAAATTTGATTTTATCCGCGGGTCGGGTCGGGCGGTTGAAATAAATTTTTTTTTGATTTTATCCGCGGGTCGGGTCGGGCGGTTGAAATAAAAAAAAATTTGATTTTATCCGCGGGTCGGGTCGGGCGGTTGAAATTAAAAAGAATTCGATTTTATCCGCGGGTCGGGTCGGGTTGTATGAAATTTAAAAAAATTAGATTTTATCCGCGGGTCGGGTCGGGCGGTTGAAATAAAAAAAAAAAAGAGATTTTAAATAGATTCAGGCGGGTGGCAGTTAAACCAATTCGGAAATATATATACATAGTTAAATGTTGTTACCCACATACGAAAAACGAGCAGGCACCTGCAGCATATGCCACAACAGAAGAAGAAAAAAAAAAGAGATGGACACTTTTACGGAGCGGAGAAGGGACGCCTCGCCGGGGTTCGGGACCGAGGCCCCTTCCCCCGAGAGGGCCCCACCGGGAGCCGTAGCTGAGGTGATCCGCGAGAAGGGCCCGACGCACGTCCAGGGTCACCACCGCGCCCACCGCACCGACACCCCGCCTCGTCCGCCTTCGCCGCGGCCGGCCTCACGCGCAGCAGGTAAGCAGCTTTCCTGCCCGCCACCACCGTGGCAGGGGGCTCATAACAGGGGTCACTCCGCGCGCTCCGCCTGCGCAGCTTACCTGCCCGCCACCCCCGTTGCCGGGGGCGCGTAACAGGGGTCACTCCGCGCGCAGTGCGCTCACGAAAGGGGTGGGGCTCACCCTGGTGGGCCCGAGTGGGCCACTTTTGGTAAGCAGAACTGGCGCTGCGGGATGAACCGAACGCCGGGTTAAGGCGCCCGATGCCGACGCTCATCAGACCCCAGAAAAGGTGTTGGTTGATATAGACAGCAGGACGGTGGCCATGGAAGTCGGAACCCGCTAAGGAGTGTGTAACAACCCACCTGCCGAATCAACTAGCCCTGAAAATGGATGGCGCTGGAGCGTCGGGCCCATACCCGGCCGTCGCCGGCAGCGAGAGCCGCGAGGGCTAGGCCGCGACGAGTAGGATGGCCGCCGCGCTTGGAGGTGCGCTCAGCGCGGCTCCCAGATGATTGCGCACT
The DNA here is from genome assembly GCF_033978685.3 of Nerophis lumbriciformis. Classification (NCBI taxonomy): domain Eukaryota; kingdom Metazoa; phylum Chordata; class Actinopteri; order Syngnathiformes; family Syngnathidae; genus Nerophis; species Nerophis lumbriciformis. The sequence continues at coordinate 40,406,177 of NC_084572.2, forward strand.
GGTGTGTCTGGGCCGTGACAGCGTGGCGCGCATTGAATGTCTCTGCCACATTGGATCAGTCTCCTTTCTTTAACAGGCAAAAGCTTTCTAACCTCACTAATGCCTTGCATCGTCTATATTAGATATATAACAACGGGCGGGTACGGTTTTGATTAAATGTTAGTTCGGGTGGATGCGGATGGTTGACGACTTTTGTGATGCGGTTGCGGATGAAATAATTGCCTATCCGCGCATCTCTAGTGTGTGTGTGTGTGTGTGTGTGTGTGTGTGTGTGTGTGTGTTATGGACAGCAAAGCCCTGTCTGTCTGCAATTTCACTTGACCTTTTTCTGTGTTGATTGAGCTGTGTTGAAGCAGGACATTATGTTAAATGAAGAGTTTCTGTCTCTGATAGTTGATATAATAATGTAAGTGCATCATTAAGCCTACATGAACTCCATGGTGTTCGGGGATGAATAGTTGCTCCTATTGCTATTGTACCATTTTTTTCAGCTATAGTTACATGAATCATTAGTAATGCAGCAGCCTAGTTTTGAATGGCAGGGTCCCTGCTATGACATGTTGATAAAAATATAACATTTACATAATAAAAGATGCTGTAATAAATTAAGTATGATGAGTTGACTTGAAACTGTTTAATGTTTCACTTTTTATATGTAGAAGAAAAGTTTTGTCATTTTATTTAATCTGAGCAACAACTTGAGGCAGTTTATTGTTGATTAACGTGGGCAGAATTATTATAGTGTTCCCAATGTTAAAAGGATAAAGCCATTGTTTACAAATTTGGTAAATAAATATCCCAAAAATGTATATTTTGTTGTTTTCTTACTGTACCGAAAATGAAGCGAACCGTGACCTCTACACCGAGGTACGTACCGAACCAAAGTTTTTGTGTACCGTTCCACCCCTAAACTACGCACATTCCAAGCAAGCAAAACACTAGAAATTCCAGTTGCATGAGAGCCCCCAGCGCCCGCAGACGGGTGGACTTAATCTGTGAGTTAATGGCTTGCAAAGAGGCAGAGAGTCTGCGGTCGTGGTCTTAATGAAAAAAGCTGCACTGCATTGTGCCGCCGTAATGGGAGGAGTTTATCTCGCCATGCAGAGGGACGCCATGAATGCTCCTCGGCAAATTGATTGTGCCCTCTCCTTCCTGCCCGCCAATCTCATTCCAGATGTTTATTATTTGGGTGCTACTCATGAAGTATGTAAAGGCTTTAATCACGTGGTGGATGTTTCCTCATAACGCCAACTCGCCAGATCCATTTTTTATGAGCGTCTGTGCCGATAAAAACCTCTCATTTCCTCCCGTTCACATGACGCCTGTTTCTCTCTCGGCTACTGTTTAAAAATATCCATCTGACCAGCGAGCTAATGTTTATCGCTGAGAGAGATCAATAGACCTCGGGGTGATTGCACAGTCTTCATTCTTCGGGCGCGATTGATTGGATTTCTTCCTGGAGAGCAAGCCCATACCAGGGTGAGGCAGACGGGTTTACCTCGGTCTGGTCTTCCCTGCCAAGCACATCGTTACTAAAAAGACTGAGTCGTGTGAAAGGCATCATCCATATTTTAACATCATCGACAAGCAGGGACAATGGAAAGTGAAGCACTATTGTTACAGAAGCCAAAACTAGTGAAGTTGTCAGGTTGTGTAAATGGTAAATAAAAAGAGAATCCTTTTCAACTTATATTCAATTGAATAGACTGCAAAGACAAGATATTTCATGTTCACACTGAGAAACTTTATTATTTTTTGCAAATATTAGCTCATTTGGAATTTGATGCCTGCAACATGTTTCATAATCTCCATTTTTTTATCCCATAATTGCAATTTTTTATCTTGGAATTTTAACTTTTTATCTCATAATGTTGACTTTCATAGCCCATAATTTAGACTTTTTATCTCATAATCATGACTTTTTATTTTATAATTTCGATTTTTTTTTTTTTTATCTCATAACTATGACTTTTAATCTCATAAATTTGATAGTTTATCCCAGAATTTTGATTTTTTTTTACCTCATTATTATGACATTTAATCTCATAATATCAATTTTCTCATCATTTCAAAATGATCCCCCCTCATAATTATGACTTTATATCTCATAATTGGGAGTTTTTATCTTGTAATTTGATTTTGTTATCTCATAACTATGACTATTTTCATAATTTCGACTTTTTATCCCATAATTATGACTTTTTATCTCATAATTTCGATATTTTTTCCCTTATAATTTCGACTTGTTTCCCCTAATAATTATGATTTTTAATCTCATAATTTAGATTTTTTTATTTTTATTCTTCCATAATTATTTTATGTTTAGTGGCAGAAACGGGCTTCCATAGTTTTGAGTAGTTTCACATGATCGAGTATTTTCCAACATTCCACACTACAAAATAAAAGCATGTACAATATCATTTGTACTGATATCATATCAGATTAATATCCGTATCGGCCAATACTGGGTATCGTATAACAATAACAATGTCGCCTTTAATACAAAGTTGACAAAAAGTTATATCTTTAAATATTACAAACTCCAAAAGCAGTGAAGTTGTCAGGTTGTGTAAATGGTAAATAAAAAGAGAATACAACAAATCCTTTTCAACTTATATTCAATTGAATAGACTGCAAAGACAAGATATTTCATGTTCACACTGACAAACTTTATTATTTTTTGCAAATATTAGCTCATTTGGAATTTGATGCCTGCAACATGTTTCATAATCTCCATTTTTTTATCCCATAATTGCAATTTTTTTATCTTGGAATTTTAACTTTTTATCTCATAATGTTGACTTTCATAGCCCATAATTTCGACTTTTTATCTCATAATCATGACTTTGTATTTTATAATTTAGATTTTTTTTAAATCTCATAACTATGACTTTTAATATCATAAATTCGATAGTTTATCCCAGAATTTTTTATTTTTTTTTTACCTCATTATGACATTTAATCTCATAATATCAATTTTCTCATCATTTCAAAATGATCCCCCCTCATAATTATGACTTTATATCTCATAATTGGGAGTTTTTATCTTGTAATTTTGATTTTGTTATCTCATAACTATGACTATTTTCATAATTATGACTTTTTATCTCATAATTTCGATATTTTCTTCCTTATAATTTCGACTTGTTTCCCCTAATAATTATGATTTTTAATCTCATAATTTAGATATTTTTATTTTTATTCTTTCATAATTATTTTATGTTTAGTGGCAGAAACGGGCTTCCATAGTTTTGAGTAGTTTCACATGATCGAGTATTTTCCAACATTCCACACTACAAAATAAAAGCATGTACAATATCATTTGTACTGATATCATATCAGATTAATATCCGTATCGGCCAATACTGGGTATCGTATAACAATAACAATGTCGCCTTTAATACAAAGTTGACAAAAAGTTATATCTTTAAATATTACAAACTCCAAAAGCAGTGAAGTTGTCAGGTTGTGTAAATGGTAAATAAAAAGAGAATACAACAAATCCTTTTCAACTTATATTCAATTGAATAGACTGCAAAGACAAGATATTTCATGTTCACACTGACAAACTTTATTATTTTTTGCAAATATTAGCTCATTTGGAATTTGATGCCTGCAACATGTTTCATAATCTCCATTTTTTTATCCCATAATTGCAATTTTTTTATCTTGGAATTTTAACTTTTTATCTCATAATGTTGACTTTCATAGCCCATAATTTCGACTTTTTATCTCATAATCATGACTTTGTATTTTATAATTTAGATTTTTTTTAAATCTCATAACTATGACTTTTAATATCATAAATTCGATAGTTTATCCCAGAATTTTTTATTTTTTTTTTACCTCATTATGACATTTAATCTCATAATATCAATTTTCTCATCATTTCAAAATGATCCCCCCTCATAATTATGACTTTATATCTCATAATTGGGAGTTTTTATCTTGTAATTTTGATTTTGTTATCTCATAACTATGACTATTTTCATAATTATGACTTTTTATCTCATAATTTCGATATTTTCTTCCTTATAATTTCGACTTGTTTCCCCTAATAATTATGATTTTTAATCTCATAATTTAGATATTTTTATTTTTATTCTTTCATAATTATTTTATGTTTAGTGGCAGAAACGGGCTTCCATAGTTTTGAGTAGTTTCACATGATCGAGTATTTTCCAACATTCCACACTACAAAATAAAAGCATGTACAATATCATTTGTACCGAAATCATATCAGATTAATATCGGTATCGGCCAATACTCGGTATCGTATAACAATAACAATGTCGCCTTTAATACAAAGTTGACAAAAAGTTATATCTTTAAATATTACAAACTCCAAAAGCAGTGAAGTTGTCAGGTTGTGTAAATGGTAAATAAAAAGAGAATCCTTTTCAACTTATATTCAATTGAATAGACTGCAAAGACAAGATATTTCATGTTCACACTGAGAAACTTTATTATTTTTTGCAAATATTAGCTCATTTGGAATTTGATGCCTGCAACATGTTTCATAATCTCCATTTTTTTATCCCATAATTGCAATTTTTTTATCTTGGAATTTTAACTTTTTATCTCATAATGTTGACTTTCATAGCCCATAATTTCGACTTTTTATCTCATAATCATGACTTTTTATTTTATAATTTCGATTTTTTTTTTTATCTCATAACTATGACTTTTAATCTCATAAATTTGATAGTTTATCCCAGAATTTTGATTTTTGTACCTCATTATTATGACATTTAATCTCATAATATCAATTTTCTCATAATTTCAAAATGATCCCCCCTCATAATTATGACTTTATATCTCATAATTGGGAGTTTTTATCTTGTAATTTTGATTTTGTTATCTCATAACTGACTATTTTCATAATTTCGACTTTTTATCCCATAATTATGACTTTTTATCTCATAATTTCGATATTTTTTTCCTTATAATTTCGATTTGTTTCCCCTAATAATTATGATTTTTAATCTCATAATTTAGATTTTTTTATTTTTATTCTTCCATAATTATTTTATGTTTAGTGGCAGAAACGGGCTTCCATAGTTTTGAGTAGTTTCACATGATCGAGTATTTTCCAACATTCCACACTACAAAATAAAAGCATGTACAATATCATTTGTACTGAAATCATATCAGATTAATATCCGTATCGGCCAATACTCGGTATCGTATAACAATAACAATGTGGCCTTTAATACAAAGTTGACAAAAAGTTATATCTTTAAATATTACAAACTCCAAAAGCAGTGAAGTTGTCAGGTTGTGTAAATGGTAAATAAAAAGAGAATCCTTTTCAACTTATATTCAATTGAATAGACTGCAAAGACAAGATATTTCATGTTCACACTGACAAACTTTATTATTTTTTTGCAAATATTAGCTCATTTGGAATTTGATGCCTGCAACATGTTTCATAATCTCCATTTTTTTATCCCATAATTGCAATTTTTTATCTTGGAATTGTAACTTTTTATCTCATAATGTTGACTTTCATAGCCCATAATTTCGACTTTTTTTTATCTCATAATCATGACTTTTTATTTTATAATTTCGATTTTTTTTTTAATCTCATAACTATGACTTTTAATCTCATAAATTTGATAGTTTATCCCAGAATTTTGATTTTTTTTACCTCATTATTATGACATTTAATCTCATAATATCAATTTTCTCATAATTTCAAAATGACCCCCCCTCATAATTATGACTTTATATCTCATAATTGGGAGTTTTTATCTTGTAATTTTGATTTTGTTATCTCATAACTATGACTATGTTCATAATTTCGACTTTTTATCCCATAATTATGACTTTTTATCTCATAATTTCGATATTTTTTTCCTTATAATTTCGACTTGTTTCCCCTAATAATTATGATTTTTAATCTCATAATTTAGATTTTTTTATTTTTATTCTTCCATAATTATTTTATGTTTAGTGGCAGAAACGGGCTTCCATAGTTTTGAGTAGTTTCACATGATCGAGTATTTTCCAACATTCCACACTACAAAATAAAAGCATGTACAATATCATTTGTACTGAAATCATATCAGATTAATATCGGTATCGGCCAATACTCGGTATCGTATATCAATAACAATGTCGCCTTTAATACAAAGTTGACAAAAAGTTATATCTTTAAATATTACAAACTCCAAAAGCAGTGAAGTTGTCAGGTTGTGTAAATGGTAAATAAAAAGAGAATACAACAAATCCTTTTCAACTTATATTCAATTGAATAGACTGCAAAGACAAGATATTTCATGTTCACACTGACAAACTTTATTATTTTTTTGCAAATATTAGCTCATTTGGAATTTGATGCCTGCAACATGTTTCATAATCTCCATTTTTTTTATCCCATAATTGCAATTTTTTATCTTGGAATTTTAACTTTTTATCTCATAATGTTGACTTTCATAGCCCATAATTTCGACTTTTTATCTCATAATCATGACTTTTTATTTTATAATTTCGATTTTTTTTTTAATCTCATAACTATGACTTTTAATCTCATAAATTTGATAGTTTATCCCAGAATTTTGATTTTTTTTACCTCATTATTATGACATTTAATCTCATAATATCAATTTTCTCATCATTTCAAAATGATCCCCCCTCATAATTATGACTTTATATCTCATAATTGGGAGTTTTTATCTTGTAATTTTGATTTCCCAAAGGGAGTCCTTATGCAATGGGACATAAGGACCTATTGAATTTGTAAAGTTTTATTATTATTCTTTCTTATTCCGCAGCTTTGCGCGGTACTTTGACCCCCTTAACATGCTTCAAAACTCACCAAATTTGACGCACACATAAATAAACTCGAACAAAACTCTTTGGTAAAAACACCAAACCCCAAAACTCAAAATTGCGCTCTAGCGCCCCCTACAAAGTAAACTTTTTCTAACTCCCAGTACGAATGTCGTAGAGACATGAAACAAAAACTTCTATGTAGGTCTCACTTAGACTTAAATTTTATTAATTTATTTCCTCGGCCAAAAATCTACAGGAAGTTTGCTATTCCCCCTTCAACACTAAATTTTAGTAAAATCAGTCACTTTTGCCTCTTTCAGCTGTAATTTGACCCCCTTAACATGCTTCAAAACTCACCAAACTGAACACACACATCAGGACTGGCTAAAATTACGATCTAATGAAAGAACCTAACCCCAAATCTAAAAATTGCGCTCTAGAGCAATTTTTGAATAAAACGGAGAAAAAACTGACAAAACTGACTGTAACTCACACTGGGAAAACCCCTATGTAGGTCTCACTTAGACCTACATTTCATAAATTGACAACCCACAGCAAAAACCAACAGGAACTTTGCTATTCCCCCTTCAAAACAAATTTTTTGTAAAAACCGGTCACCTTCCTTCAAAAACGAACTCCTCTGAGCGCGTTTGTCGTTTCGCCTTCAACCTAACACAGGAGAGAGATTGAACCCTTGTGATTACAATGACATAAGCGCTTTTTTTCTAACTGCTCCGGTTTTGATTTTATGACCCTTCAAAGACCCGCTGCGCTGATGCTGCTGTTTTTTCAAGATGGCTGCTTAAAAGCAGGAAGCACCAACGTGCCCACACAATGCAGACAAGGTAGGTACACTAGACAAAAGTCTTGGGACACTTCAGACTAAAAGTAGACAAAAGTATTGGGACACTTAGGACTAGCACCTGCCAAATACGTGGGCCCGACAAACGCTGCTTGCAGCTTTAATTATTATTCTTTCTTATTCTGCAACTTTGCGCGGTACTTTGACCCTCTCAACATGCTTCAAAACTCACCAAATTTGACGCACACATAAATAAACTCGAACAAAACTCTTTGGTGAAAACACCAAACCCCAAAACTCAAAATTGCGCTCTAGCGCCCCCTACAAAGTAAACTTTTTCTAACTCCCAGTACGAATGTCGTAGAGACATGAAACAAAAACCTCTATGTAGGTCTCACTTAGACTTAAATTTTATTAATTTATTTCCTCGGCCAAAAATCTACAGGAAGTTTGCTATTCCCCCTGCAACACTAAATTCTAGTAAAATCAGTCACTTTTGCCTCTTTGAGCTGTAATTTGACCCCCTTAACATGCTTCAAAACTCACCAAACTGAACACACACATCAGGACTGGCTAAAATTATGATCTAATGAAAAAACCTAACCCCAAATCTAAAAATTGCGCTCTAGAGCAATTTTTGAATAAAACGGAGAAAAAACTGACAAAACTGACTGTAACTCACACTGGGAAAACCCCTATGTAGGTCTCACTTAGACCTACATTTCATAAATTGACAACCCACAGCAAAAACCAACAGGAACTTTGCTATTCCCCCTTCAAAACAATTTTTTTGTAAAAACCGGTCACCTTCCTTCAAAAACGAACTCCTCTGAGCGCGTTTGTCGTTTCGGTTTCAAACTAACACAGGAGAGAGATTGAACCCTTGTGATTACAATGACAGAAGCGCTTTTTTTCTAACTGCTCCGGTTTTGATTTTATGACCCTTCAAAGACCCGCTGCGCTGATGCTGCTGCGCTGCTGTTTTTTTAAGATGGCTGCTCAAAAGCAGGAAGCACCAACGTGCCCACACAATGCAGACAAGGTAGGTACACTAGACAAAAGTCTTGGGACACTTCAGACTAAAAGTAGACAAAAGTATTGGGACACTTATGACTATCACTGGACAAAAGTATTGGGACATTTAGGACTAGCACCTGCCAAAAACGCGGGCCCGACGAACGCTGCTTGCAGCTTTAATTTATTATGATTTTTTCCGTTCACAGTACTGTACAGTATATGTCTGATCGCATACATATACTGGGGGGCGGTATAGCTCGGTTGGTAGAGTGGCCGTGCCAGCAACTTGAGGGTTCCAGGTTCGATTCCCCCGCATCCGCCATCCTAGTCACTGCTGTTTTGTCCTTGGGCAAGACACTTTACTCACCTGCTCCCAGTGCCACCCACACTGGTTTAGCCTCTAAAGGCTTATTGGCCACATGCGTGGACAGCACCTTTTAGCTCTTATTTCCAAAATTGTGTACACTACTGAATTGGGGTCTTATGGCCACTTATGTGGACACTTATACTGCCATCTGGTGCTGTCAGAAGAGTATAACATACCATGAAATTTGGAAAAATAAGTGTACTTATGGACTAAGTACATCATATCAAAAGATGATTTTTAGTTTTTATTCTAATTAGGGTCCAATAAGCCCAAATAGCAAAGCAAAATAAAAAAGCATGTAAAAAAAAGAGTTTAAGTAAAAACCTGTGCTACGCTTTTTTTTTACTTCTCTAAAGTGCATGTAATATCTGACTTATATTGAAACTTTATTAATATTTTGGATTTAAATTGTATCTTATTATAGAACTGTTTCTTTTATTTTTTTATATCTAAAGTTTATTATATGCAATTTTTGAGAAATTTTGTCAAAAATTGTATTGTATTGAATTGCAGTTCTGTATACCGTATTTTTCGGACTATAAGGCGCACTTAAAATCCTTTAATTTTCTCAAAACTCAACAGTGCGCCTTATAGTCCGGTGCGCCCAATGTACGGAATAAGTTTGGTTGTGCTTACCAACCTCGAAGCTTTTTTATTTGGTACATGGTGTAATAATAATTGTGACCAGTAAATGGCAGTCACACATAAGAGATACATGTAGACTGCAATATGATGGCAGTCACACATAAGAGAAGAACACCAACATGTTATATGTTCCATTGAAAATATAGAACATTACACACAAGGTGCTCAAAAATCTATCAAAAATGTTTTAGTAGGACTTTGGTAAGCTATGAAGCCACACCGCTTGATGGATTGTACTGTGCTTCAACATAGGAGTATTATTATGGTGTGTGTATAAGGTAAGACAATATCTGGTGTTTTGTTTCACAATATTATGCAAACATGACATTCATCCTTCACAGTTGCCATTTCTAATATAAAGTAGTGTAAAGTTCTTACTTATATCTGTCAGTAAACTCACTATGAAAGCACTAAAACATACCGGTGTAGTGACTTTACATTATTCACCCAAAGGAACTTTAGTTATTAGAGAGTTCCGGTTTTGGGACACATTTCGGGCGTTGTTGTTGCACTAGTGAGCCACGGATGAGGAGATGCTGCTCCGTTATTGATTGAAGTAAAGTGCGAATGTCATTAAAAAAAGTTAGCGACATCTTTTGACACTTCTTCCACTCCCGTCCTTGCACGCTACACCGCTACAACAAAGATGACGCTGTCAAAGTGGAGGCACGTAAATAAAACGGTGCATCCTGAAGAGACTGTCAGAAAGTGGCTTGAAGATGATGTGTAAAACGTCATCTATGCGACATTTTGAGCAAAGAACCAGCATTACATGTTATGTAGACCACAAGGAAGTCTTTTACATTTAGAAAATAATCATAATTAAAGCTGCAAGCAGCGTTGGTCGGGCCCGCGTATTTGGCAGGTGCTAGTCCTAAGTGTCCCAATACTTTTGTCCAGTTTTAGTCCCAAGTGTCCCAATACTTTTGTCCAGTTTTAGTCCCAAGTGTCCCAATACTTTTGGCAAGTTGTAGTCCTAAGTGTCCCAATACTTTTGTCCAGTGTAGGTGTCCCAATACGTGTGTCCAGTGGTAGTCCTAAGTGTCCCAATACTTTTGTTCAGTTTTCGTCATAAGTGTCCCAATACTTTTGTCTACTTTTAGTCCGAATTGTCCCAATACTTTCGTGTAGTGTACTTACCTTGTCTGCATTGTGTGGGCACGCTGGTGCTTCCTGCTTTTAAGCAGCCTTCTTGAAAAAACAGCAGCATCAGCGCAGCGGCTCTTTGAAGGGTCATAAAATCAAAACCGGAGCCGGTATCAAAACTCTTTCGCTAACTTTCAATTAGAAGGGTTCAATCTCTCTCCTGTGTTAGTTTGAAGCCGAAACGACAAACACGCTCAGAGGAGATAATGTTTGAAGAAAGGTGAACGGTTTTTACAAAAATGTTGTTGAAGGGGGAATAGCAAACTTCCTGTAGATTTTTGCTGGGGGTTGTCAATTTGTGAAATGTAGGTCTAAGTGAGACCTACGAAGATGTTTTTGTTTCATGTCTCTCCGACCTTCCCAGTGGGAGTTACAGGCAGTTTTGTCATTTTTGTCTTCCGAGGAGCAGTTTTTTTCTCCGTTTTATTCAAAAATTGCTCTAGAGCGCAATTTTGAGATTTGGGGTTAGGTTTTTTTTATTAGATCGCAATTTTTGCCAGTCCTGATGTGTGCGTTCAGTTTGGTGAGTTTTGAAGCATGTTAAGGGGGTCAAATTACAGCGCAAAGAGGCAAAAGTAACTATTTTTAGTACTTTTTTGTCTTGAAGGGGGAATTGCCAACTTCCTGTTGATTTCTGCCCGATGATATACAATTATGAAAACTAGGTCTAAGTCAGACCTACATAGAGGTTTTTGTTTCATGTTTCTCCGATCTTCTTAGTGGGAGTTACAGGCAGTCTAGTTTCTTTTTTCCCTAGGGGGCGCTAGAGCGCAATTTTGAGTTTTGTGGTTCGTTTTTTTTTATTAAAAGACAATTTTCGCAGGTCCTGATGTGTGGGTCAAATATGGTGAGTTTTGAAGCATGTTAAGTGGGTCAAATTACAGTTTAATGTGGCGGCGGAAGAATAAAGAATAAAACCTTACAAATTCAATAGGTCCTTATGTCCCATTGCATAATATGACTCCTTTAACCTCTTGAGGCTTTTTTAGGGCCCGCATGGCCCATTGCAAAAGGACTCCCGAAGGGAGTCCTTATGCAATGGGACATAAGGACCTATTGTATTTGTAAGGTTTTATTACCGTATTTTCCGCACCATAAGGCGCCCTGGGTTATAAGCCGCACCTTCAATGAACGGCATATTTCAAAACTTTGTCCACCTATAAGCCGCCCCGTGTTATAAGCCGCATCTAACTGCGCTAAAGGAATGTCAAAAAAACAGTCAGATAGGTCAGTCAAACTTTAATAATATATTAAAAACCAGCGTTCTAACAACTCTGTTCACTCCCAAAATGTACGCAAATGTGCAATCACAAACATACGTATATCAACATGGACAGAGCTGCGTGAAAAAAGCCACCCGGCCTCTTCGCGTAAACTTACCTTAACCACTCGCTCATCTTTTCTTCATCCATCCATCCCTTCGAGTTAGCTTTTATGATGACGCCGGCTGGAAAGGTCTCTTTTGGCAAGGTCTTCCTTTTGAATATCACCATGGGTGGAAGTTTCTGGCCATTAGCATGGCAAGCTAGAACCACAGTGAAGGATGACTTCTCATTCCCTGTGGTGCGAATATTCACCGTACGTGCTCCCGTTCCACAGTGCGGTTCACAGGAATATCAGTTGCTGTGAAATAGTAGTCCGTGTGCGGATGGAGAGATTGCGTCTTTTCATGAACCGGATCCCTGTCGCTTAGTAGGAGCCATTTTGTGGTCTTTACAGATGTAAACACACAAAGGAAATGAAACGTACGGTGATATCCGCGCGCTTTTTCTTCTTCTACGCGGGCGGGTGGTTGCTTACAGTAGAAGAAGAAGCGCTTCCTGTTCTATGGGGGCGGGTGCTTACCTTGGCGGTTGCTTGCGTAGAAGAAGAAGCGCTTCCTGTTCTACCGGGAAAAAAGATGGCGGCTGTTTACCAAAGTTGCGAGACCGAAACTTTATGAAAATGAATCTTAATATTTATCCATATATAAAGCGCACCGGGTTAAAAGGCGCACTGTCAGCTTTTGAGAAAATTTTTGGTTTTTAGGTGCGGCTAATAGTGCGGAAAATACGGTATTCTTCTTTTTTCTTTATTCTTCCGCCGCCTCTTTGAGCACTAATTTGACCCACTTAACATGCTTCAAAACTCACCAAATTTGACACACACATCAGGACCTGCGAAAATTGTCTTTTAATAAAAAAACCAAACTGCAAAAATCAAAATTGCGCTCTAGCGCCCCCTAGGAAAAAAAAAACCTAGACTGCCTCTAACTCCCACTAGGAAGGTCGGACAGACATGAAACAAAATCCTCTATGTAGGTCTGACTCAGACCTAACTTTCATAATGGTACATTCTCGGGCTAAAATCAACAGGAAGTTAGCAATTCCCCCTTCAAGACAAAAAAGTACTAAAAACAGTCACTTTTGCCTCTTTGAGCTGTAATTTGACCCCCTTAACATGCTTCAAAACTCACCAAACTGAACACACACATCAGGACTGGCTAAAACTGTGATCTAATGAAAAAACCTAACCCCAAATCTAAAAATTGTGCTCTACAGCAATTTTTTAATAAAACTAAAAAAAAACTGCTCCTCGGATGAAAAATCAGACAAAACTGCCTGTAACTCCCACTGGGAAGGTCGGACAGATATGAAACGAAAACCTCTCCGTAGGTCTCACTTAGACCTACATTTCATAAATTCACAACCCCCAGCAAAAATCAACAGGAAGTTTGCTATTCCCCCTTTCAAAACAAAATTTTTGTAAAAACCGGTCACCTTCCTTCAAAATCTATCTCCTCTGAGCGCGTTTGTCGTTTCGGCTTCAAACTAACACAGGAGAGAGATTAAACCCTTGTGATTAAAAGTATAGATGGGATTTTTAATAACTGCTCCGGTTTTGATTTTATGACCCTTCAAAGACACGCTGCGCTGATGCTGCTGCACTGCTGTTTTTTCAAGAAGGCTGCTTAAAAGCAGGAAGCACCAACGTGCCCACACAATGCAGACAAGGTAGGTACACTACACGAAAGTCTTGGGACACTTCAGACTAAAAGTAGACAAAAGTATTGGGACAGTTAGGACTAGCACCTGCCAAATACGCGGGCCCGAACAACGCTGCTTGCAGCTTTAATTTTTATTTCTCTTTGCTATTTGGGCTTGTTGGACCCTAATTAGAATAAAAACTAAGAAGCATCTTTTGATATGATGTACTTAGTCCATAAGTACATACTATACATGACCTTTTGTACTATATTAATTAGGGCCCGCATGGCCCATTGCATAAGGACTCCCAAAGGGAGTCCTTATGCAATGGGACATAAGGACCTATTGAATTTGTAAGGTTTTATTCTTTATTCTTTATTCTTCCGCCGCCACATTAAACTGTAATTTGACCCACTTAACATGCTTCAAAACTCACCATATTTGACCCACACATCAGGACCTGCGAAAATTGCCTTTTTTTAAAAAAAACGAACCACAAAACTCAAAATTGCGCTCTAGCGCCCCCTAGGGAAAAAAAACTAGACTCCCTGTAACTCTCACTAGGAAGGTCAGAGAGACATGAAACAAAAACCTCTATGTAGGTCTGACTTAGACCTACATTTCATAATAGTACATTGTCGGGCTAAAATCACCAGGAAGTTGGCAATTCCCCCTTCAAGACAAAAAAGTACTAAAAACAGTAACTTTAAGGACATAAGGACCTATTGAATTTGTAAGGTTTTATTCTTTATTCTTTATTCTTCCGCCGCCACATTAAACTGTAATTTGACCCCCTTAACACGCTTCAAAACTCACCAAACTGAACGCACACATCAGGACTGGCAAAAATTGCGATCTTATAAAAAAACCTAACCCCAAATAAAACGCAGAAAAAACTGCTCCTCGGAAGAAAAAAATGACAAAACTGCCTGTAACTCCCACTGGGAAGGTCGGAGAGACATGAAACAAAAACCTCTATGTAGGTCTAACTGAGACCTACATTTCATAAATTGACAACCCCCAGCAAAAATCAACAGGAAGTCTGCTATTCCCCCTTCAAAACATTTTTGTAAAAACCGGTCCCCTTTCTTCAAACATTATCTCCTCTGAGCACGTTTGTTGTTTCGGCTTCTAACTAACACAGGAGAGAGATTGAACCCTTCTGATTAAAAGTTGGCGAAAGAGTTTTGATACCTGCTCCGGTTTTGATTTTATGACCCTTCAAAGAACCTCTGCGCTGATGCTGCTGTTTTTTCAAGATGGCTGCTTAAAAGCAGGCAGCACCAGCGTGCCCACACAATGCGGACAAGGTAGGTACACTAGACAAAAGTATTGGGACAATTCGGACTAAAAGTAGACAAAAGTATTGGGACACTTATGACTACCACTGGACAAAAGTATTGGGACACATAGCCCGAAAACTTGACAAAAGTATTGGGACACTTATGACTACCACTGGACAAAAGTATTGGGACACTTATGACCAAAACTGCACAAAAGTATTGGGACACTTAGGAATACCACTGGACAAAAGTATTGGGACACTTAGGACGAAAACTGGACAAAAGTATTGGGACACTTACACTGGACAAAAGTATTGGGACCCTTAGGACTAATACTGGACAAAAGTTTTGGGACACTTAGGACTATAACTGGACAAAAGTATTGGGACACTTGGAACGTAAACTGGACAAAAATATTGGGACACTTGGGACTAACACTTGACAAAAGTATTGGGACACTTATGATGAAAACTGGGCAAAAGTATTGGGACACGTACTACTAAAACTGGACAAAAGTATTGGGACACTTAGGACTAGCACCTGCCAAATACGCGGGCCCGACCAACGCTGCTTGCAGCTTTAATTTATATTATTATGTGTTGTCAACTTTGTACTTTGTCATTGCCTGAAATAAATAAAGAAATGAAAAAAATGAAATGAAGTCCACATAAGTGGCCATAAGACCCCAAATCAGTAGTGTACACCATTTTGTTAATAAGAGCTAAAAGGTGCTGTCCACGCATGTGGCCACTAAGCCTTTTAGAGGTTTTAATGTGCCTTTTGTATGAAAATAGACCTGACTTGACCCGCTCATCGGCAGTGCGCCTTATAATCCGCTGCGCCCTATGGTCAGGAAAATACAGTAATCGTATGAATGTGTTTTCTTTGGAACCCCAGAAGTAAGAGCAACAACATCTTCTGTTTCCAAACAAGGATCCAAAATCAAAAACTCCAGTGAATTAAAAGACTTCAACACAAGTTGTCCAAGTATAGAGAAATCAGTTTTGGACAAAATAATAACCTCCTCCCTCGCAGTTTGCACCAATGAGCAGAGGTGGGTAGTAACGCGCTACATTTACTCCGTTACATCTACTTGAGTAACTTTTGGGATAAATTGTACTTCTAAGAGTAGTTTTAATGCAACATACTTTTACTTTTACTTAAGTATATTTATAGAGAAGGAACGCTACTTTTACTCCGCTACTTTTATCTACATTCAGCTCGCTACTCGCTACTAATTTTTATCGATCCGTTAATGCACGCTTTGTTTGTTTTGGTCTGTCAGACAGACCTTCAAAGTGCCTGCCTTACTGGTGACGTTTCACTTCGTTCCACCAATCAGATGCAGTCACTGGTGACGTTGGACCAATCAAACAGAGCCAGGCGGTCACATGACCTGACTTAAAGAAGTGTAAAAACTTATTGGGGTGTTACCATTTAGTGGTCAATTGTACGGAATATGTACTGTACTGTGCAATCTACTAATAAAAGTTCCAATCAATCAATCAAAAGTGTGAAGGAAAAAAGACACTTTTTTATTTCAACCGTACATCCCGTCAAAAGCCTAAGGACTGACCGCACATGAGGACGTTCCTGTCTTCACAATAAAAGTGCCGCTCCATCGCACCTGCGCTTTCACAATAAGAGTCTCCGAAAGCCAGCGCAAACAAGCTAGCAAGCTACGGAGTTTGACGCCAATATATTTCTTGTAAAGTGTATAAAAACGAATATGGAAGCTGGACAAATAAGATGCCAAAAACCAACCACTTTCATGTGGTATTAGACAGAAAGGAGGAACTTTTCTTCTCCTCCATTTGAAAACGTGGACGTTATCATCACTACTGTCTGATTACAATCAATGCAAGTCATCAGAATCAGGTAATACACCAACTTATATTCTTGTCTTCATGAAAGAAAGGAATCTATATGTTAAACATGCATGTATATTCATTAAAACACCTTTAACATGTAAACAAAAACAGCAAAATAAATACATATAAATGACTCATCAGTTACTCAGTACTTAAGTAGTTTTTTCACAACATACTTTTACTCAAGTAAATATTTGGGTGACTACTCCTTACTTTTACTTGAGTAGTAAATCTCTAAAGTAACAGTACTCTTACTTGAGTACAATTTCTGGCTACTCTACCCACCTCTGCCAATGAGGTCACAAAAATGACCTCCTTAGTATCAGCACAAAAGTATATTAGCATTAAATACACTTATTGACCTTAAATCCTGCATCCAAAAAGTTCTTGGATTAGTTCTTTTTGCAACCAATCTTTATTTGCGGGGGTGAAAATCTTGATGCAACGGACCCTAACCCTAATCTGACGGAAACTACGAAACATAAAAATGCACGTTTTCCGTAATAGGGACATTTTGTGTGCATCACCGCAGCGACCTTCCCGGTAAGGTCTATTCAGGTGTACTGGAGAGGAGGCTACGCCGGATAGTCGAACCTCGGATTCAGGAGGAACAGTGTGGTTTTCGTCCTGGTCGTGGAACTGTGGACCAGCTCTATACTCTCGGCAGGGTCCTTGAGGGTGCATGGGAGTTTGCCCAACCAGTCTACATGTGCTTTGTGGACTTGGAGAAGGCATTCGACCGTGTACCCCGGGAAGTCCTGTGGGGAGTGCTCAGAGAGTATGGGGTATCGGACTGTCTGATTGTGGCGGTCCGCTCCCTGTATGATCAGTGTCAGAGCTTGGTCCGCATTGCCGGCAGTAAGTCGGACACGTTTCCAGTGAGGGTTGGACTCCGCCAAGGCTGCCCTTTGTCACCGATTCTGTTCATAACCTTTATGGACAGAATTTCTAGACGCAGTCAGGGCGTTGAGGGTATCTGGTTTGGTGGCTGCAGGATTAGGTCTCTGCTATTTGCAGATGATGTGGTCCTGATGGCTTCCTCTGGCCAAGATCTTCAGCTCTCGCTGGATCGGTTCGCAGCCGAGTGTGAAGCGACTGGGATGGGAATCAGCACCTCCAAGTCCGAGTCCATGGTTCTCTCCCGGAAAAGGGTGGAGTGCCATCTCCGGGTTGGGGAGGAGATCTTGCCCCAAGTGGAGGAGTTCAAGTACCTCGGAGTCTTGTTCACGAGTGGGGGAGGAGTGGATCGTGAGATCGACAGGCGGATCGGTGCGGCGTCTTCAGTAATGCGGACGCTGTATCGATCCGTTGTAGTGAAGAAGGAGCTGAGCCGGAAGGCAAAGCTCTCGATTTACCGGTCGATCTACGTTCCCATCCTCACCTATGGTCATGAGCTTTGGGTCATGACCGAAAGGACAAGATCACGGGTACAAGCGGCCCAAATGAGTTTCCTCCGCCGAGTGGCGGGGCTCTCCCTTAGAGATAGGGTGAGAAGCTCTGTCATCCGGGGGGAGCTCAAAGTAAAGCCGCTGCTCCTCCACATGGAGAGGAGCCAGATGAGGTGGTTCGGGCATCTGGTCAGGATGCCACCCAAACGCCTCCCTAGGAAGGTGTTTCGGGCACGTCCGACCGGTAGGAGGCCACGGGGGAGACCCAGGACACGCTGGGAAGACTATGTCTCCCGGCTGGCCTGGGAACGCCTCGGGATCCCCCGGGAGGAGCTGGACGAAGTGGCTGGGGAGAGGGAAGTCTGGGCTTCCCTGCTTAGGCTGCTGCCCCCGCGACCCGACCTCGGATAAGCGGAAGAAGATGGATGGATGGATGGACCGCAGCGACTAAGCGTTGCACTCGCCACTGACAACTTACTCCTAGAAGTGTCCTTCAAAGCACCAACCAAGCAAAATCTGGTCCACCTTCCCCAAGATGTAAGGAACATCTGAGGGTTTTTTTCAGTGGTCAGAAGGTCGGCGGCGTGCCTTCAGCAGCGACAGTGAGCAGAGGAAGTGCTCACCTTTTCATTTCCACACAGCAGCAAAGGGTAAAGACCTCGGGAGGATTGTGTTATCTAGGCTTTTTCATTTCAAACTCTGCAAAATCAAAGAAGTCTTGCAAGGTCAACATCAAAAACGCTTCTGTTCATTGCAGCAATATAAAGAAAGAGTCTTTATTGCGGTTTAAGATCAGTAAATTCAATGCTTCTTATATTGTATGACCCTCTCTTCATATGAATTAGTGGTGTGGAACTAAAGCTGTGCATATCGCCACCAGCTGCAGTGCGCCTCTATTATTTTCTCTCATGCTTCCACTTGGGGACTTGATTTTTTTCATGCTTCCCTCCCAGAATTGAAATACTATTAAAAAGCTGATGAGATCATACTTGCCAACCTTGAGACCTCCGATTTCGGGAGGTGGGGGGCGTGGTTAAGATATATATATATATATATATATGTATATATATATATATATATATATATATATATATATATATATATATAAGAAATACTTGACTTTCAGTGAATTCTAGCTATATATATATATTTTTTATTACATATATATATATATATATATATATATATATATATATATAAAAATACTTGAATTTCAGTGTTCATTTATTTACACATATACACACACTTAACACTCATCTACTCATTGTTGAGTTAAGGGTTGAATTGGCCATCCTTGTTCTATTCTCTGTCACTATTTCAGAACACACGCATTATACAAATATACATTATAAAATCAATAAGAAAACGGGAGCTCTAATTTGGGAGTCTGAATTAAGATCAGAAGTTCCTATATAAACATTGCGCACTCGCGTCGCCTTTTTGTATTGATTACTGCAGCTGTGCACTGGATTCATTCACAAATACAAACTACAACTCACACACACTTTAGAGTTAGGCTCCACCATCAGAATGTGTACTTAAACTTATAAAGATCACATGGATATTATTCAGTGAGTTGATTCACCAAAACTAACCTGTTATACAGGAGGAAAAAGCACACAGGACGTTTCAATTGTTCACAGACTGGTCGCGCTCATCAGAATGACAAGACACTTCCGGTCTGCAGGTGATAGCATTCAATTGGGAAGACACGCCCTACTGCCCCCTACTGACCAATGTGAATACTGATAAATGTGTAATGACAGCTCCAAAAACGAATTCAAACCACAAAATAAAATAAATAAATCAACACAAAAATGTGACACATTATGGGTGGGTCACATATGCATGTACAGTAGATGGCAGTATTGTCCTGTTTAAAAGTGTCACAACATTGCTGTTTACGGCAATGTTGTGAACAGGCTGTCAACACGTCACTCAGGTCCGCATGGAGCTGGAGGGGGCGTGGCCTCCAGCTCCGCCTGAATTTCGGGAGATTTTCGGGAGAAAATTTGTCCCGGGAGGTTTTCGGGAGAGGGGCTGAATTTCGGGAGTCTCCCGGAAAATCCGGGAGGGTTGGCAAGTATGGATGAGATGTATTTAGTTATCTGCATGAGTCTAACAGAGTTCCATGTGGACGTGAGTGAACCTCATTAAAGGCTTTATTTTATGATTTTGTTTTCTACTGGGATGGTTCTATGGTCAAAATGTTGCAGAGATTGTTTTACAGACCCGCTTTCTGACCGTGTCCTCAGGATGTGCCGTTTTGTGGCCGAACTTATTTACTATCTATTACACAAGACAAGAAGCAAGGAATCAAGCAGACAGAGTTGAATTTTGCTCATGAGGAGAAACGTATTGGGCTGTACACTCAGTGAAGGGAGGGGTAATGCAAGCAGCCCCAGTAGACACAATACGTGATTATTCAGAATGGAAATGGGCTGACACTCGTGATTTCGCCCTTTCTCTGTTTTGTCTGCGTTGAGGTACTCGATGTCCGTCCTTGGCTGTCAGCAGGCAAACAAACTGCTGCCGCGAAGATAACTCGCAATGGAAGATTACAAGTTGTGCCTTTTGCACAGATAGAAAAGTACAACTTCAGCACAATTGATAATAACTATAGCAACGGCCTTTAAGCATAAGAGTTGTGTGATAACTTACACATAATTATTCTAACAGTTGCTCCACATTAATCGCGTATTCTCCCTGACATCTTTGTTATGGATTTTAACACTTCCATAGAGCATACTTGCCAACCTTGAGACCTCCGATTTCGGGAGGTGGGGGGGTTGGGGGGCGTGGTTAAGAGGGGAGGAGTATATTTACAGCTAGAATTCACCAAGTCAAGTATTTCATATATATATATATATATATATAGATAAGAAATACTTGACTTTCAGTGAATTCTATTTATATATATATATATATATATATATATATATATATATATATATATATATATATATATATATATATATATATAAATAAGAGAAATACTTGAAATTCAGTGTTCATTTATGTTGGAATAATTGTTTGTAAGTTATCACAAAAGAAACGTTGTGTTGCATTGTGTTCCTGATAAGAAGATGAATGCTGTCTTTCGAGGCCTAACAAGAGGAAGAATGCTCGTGAAACGCCACTGTGATTTCAACACGGACAGATGGCAGGATCTGCTCAACTTCCAGAGGAACTCTCTTTGAAGTGTTAAACGAACTCTCTCTGAAGTATTTCACAAACTCTCTTCCAACTATTTGGTAACCGAGGTCAACGCTATTTACGACCCGCTGCCCTCTTGAAGTCGCTGTGGTCAGGAGACGGGAGGGGTTATCCATTGTCCTCCAACACCTGCCCCCAGCTGGATCCAGGAAGAGCCCAAGCCCGAGAAATCCTCTTCTTGGTCTTCAAAGCGACCGAAAACAATGACTGTTTTACATACTTCCCATTCCTGCTGTGACATGTGTTGGTGCGTGAACATTGAACATCTGAATAAAAGAGGAGACGAAAACCTTCTTGGTCAGAGCGTGGTGCAGGACTGTACAGAGAGTGCAGTGGCCATGTCTCTCCTCAATATTAACCTGCTAACTATTTTAGTCAGTTTTGCAGCTGAATGCGTCATACTCATAACAACTTGGTACTTGATACATGCTAACCTTTGTACCCGATTTTGCAGCCAAACACCTCATAGTCATATGACTTGGTACTTGACACATGCTAACTGTTAGCATGCTAACATTAGCATCCTAGCATGCCCACCCTTTCAGCAACTTTTATAGCCGAACATCTCAGAGTCATGTAACTTGGTATAGCTACTTAACTCTTAGCATGCTAATGTTTGCATGCTAACTTTGTTAGCTAAATGTACGTGCGTACGCCTCAAAATGACTTGGTACTTGACACATGCTAACTGTTAGCATACTAACATTAGCATCCTAGCATGCCCACTCTTTCAGCAACTTTTATAGCTGAACATCTCAGAGTCATATAACTTGGTATAGCTACTTAACTCTTAGCATGCTAATGTTTGCATGCTAACTTTGTTAGCTAATTGTACGTGCGTACGCCTCAAAACGACTTGGTACTTGTCGCATTCCCACTGTTAGCATTCAAGTTCGGCTTGCGCATTTCAACATTTACACGCGCCTTCTCCCAAAATTGCACGATCGAGTTTTTCTGTGTCGCGTTCCAATCCGGGAAGTTTTAATTTGGCACACACCTGCTTGACATAATGTGGTACTTAAGTAGAATCCATTACAGGCAAGCTGGGACCTGAGCCCGGCTGATTGAGGTTGACCAGACCAGTCCACCCCAGATTGATCCTAGTCCAATCAGACAACCATTCACACCTTTGGGAAATTGAGCGCGGTCAATTGACCTTAAGATCCAAGCCTTTATGCCACGTTTAGTCGGCAAGGTGTGCACATTTCCCTTGCCTGCCGTACATCATTAAAATGTTACGCTTCAAATGTCTTCTTCACCGGGAGAAAGTGTTGTTTTGATTTATTTATCATGCTCAAGTGATCTCCATGGGGGGATTGTAGCGTCACTCCGGGGACTGCTTCTGCTTCTGCTTCTGCTTCTGCTTCTGCTTCTGCTTCTGCTGGGAAGTTTTTGGTTGTGGGTTCGGTGCCTTGATCACCTGGAACATAAGAAACAGTTGGTTTGTTTTTGTTTATTCGAAGGACAATGTGCAGTTACATCAAGATTTAGCAACATGCTCATTTCCAATCTGTAGTGCTTTTATGGCGCATTTAACATCCACAATTAAAATGACACAGGATTAAAAATACACAACATTAACAATTACATAATGATAAACAATTTAAAACACAACACAGTACATAGAGGGTATGTGAATGACATAATATACATTATTTTAGCAGCTTCATTTAAAGCATTTAAAGCATACAGCCATCAGATGGTAGCCACAAGGGTACCATCAAATAGTCATATACCACATTTGGTACTGCATACCTAACAAGATGGTGATGTTCCAAGCTTAGACTGGTGCTCTGGTGGCCTTCAGACTGCTCCCTCTAGGGCAGGGATGCCCATTACGTCCATGGCGAGCTAGCTGTCGATGGTGGAGGGTGTGTCAGTCTATGGTGGAGGGTGTGTCAGTCGATGGTGGAGGGTGTGTCAGTCCATGGCGGAGGGTGTGTCAGTCCATGGCGGAGGGTGTGTCAGTCCATGGCGGAGGGTGTGTCAGTCCATGGCGGAGGGTGTGTCAGTCCATGGCGGAGGGTGTGTCAGTCCATGGCGGAGGGTGAGTCAGTCGATGGCGGAGGGTGTGTCAGTCCATGGCGGAGGGTGAGTCAGTCGACGGCGGAGGGTGTGTCAGTTGATGGCGGAGGGTGTGTCAGTCCATGGCGGAGGGTGAGTCAGTCCATGGCGGAGGGTGTGTCAGTCCATGGCGGAGGGTGTGTCAGTCCATGGCGGAGGGTGAGTCAGTCCATAGCGGAGGGTGTGTCAGTCCATGGTGGAGGGTGTGTCAGTCCATGGTGGAGGGTGTGTCAGTCCATGGCGGAGGGTGTGTCAGTCCATGGCGGAGGGTGAGTCAGTCAATGGCGGAGGGTGTGTCAGTCCATGGCGGAGGGTGTGTCAGTCCATGGCGGAGGGTGTGTCAGTCCATGGCGGTGGGTGAGTCAGTCGATGGTGGAGTGTGTGTCAGTCGATGGTGGAGGGTGTGTCTGTCGATGGCGGAGGGTGAGTCAGTCCATGGCGGAGGGTGTGTCAGTCTATTGCGGAGGGTGTGTCAGTCGCTGGCGGAGGGTGTGTCAGTCCATGGCGGAGGGTGTGTCAGTCCATGGCGGAGGGTGTGTCAGTCCATGGCGAAGGGTGTGTCAGTCCATGGCGGAGGGTGTGTCAGTCCATAGCGGAGGGTGAGTCGGTCGATGGTGGAGGGTGTGTCAGTCAATGGCGGAGGGTGTGTCAGTCCATGGCGGAGGGTGTGTCAGTCCACGGCGGAGGGTGTGTCAGTCCATAGCGGAGGGTGAGTCAGTCGATGGTAGAGGGTGTGTCAGTCGATGGTAGAGGGTGTGTCAGTCCATGGCGGAGGGTGTGTCAGTCCATGGCGGAGGGTGTGTCAGTCCATGGCGGAGGGTGAGTCAGTCCATGGCGGAGGGTGTGTCAGTCGATTGCGGAGGGTGTGTCAGTCCATGGCGGAGGGTGTGTCAGTCCATGGCGGAGGGTGGGTGAGTCAGTCCATGACGGAGGGTGAGTCAGTCCATGGCGGAGGGTGTGTCAGTCCATGGCGGAGGGTGTGTCAGTCCATGGCGGAGGGTGTGTCAGTCCATGGCGGAGGGTGAGTCAGTCGATGGCGGAGGGTGTGTCAGTCCATGGTGGAGGGTGAGTCAGTCCATGGCGGAGGGTGTGTCAGTCCATGGCCGAGGGTGAGTCAGTCGATGGCGGAGGGTGTGTCAGTCCATGGTGGAGGGTGTGTCAGTCCATGGCGGAGGCTGTCAGTCCATGGCGGAGGGTGTGTCAGTCCATGGCGGAGGGTGTGTCGGTCCATAGCGGAGGGTGAGTCGGTCGATGGTGGAGGGTGTGTCAGTCAATGGCGGAGGGTGTGTCAGTCCATGGCGGAGGGTGTGTCAGTCCACGGCGGAGGGTGTGTCAGTCCATAGCGGAGGGTGAGTCAGTCAATGGTAGAGGGTGTGTCAGTCGATGGTAGAGGGTGTGTCAGTCCATGGCGGAGGGTGTGTCAGTCCATGGTGGAGGGTGTGTCAGTTCATGGTGGAGGGTCTGTCAGTCGATGGTGGAGGGTGTGTCAGTTCATGGTGGAGGGTGTGTCAGTTCATGGTGGAGGGTGTGTCAGCCCACGGCGGAGGGTGTGTCAGTCCATAGCGGAGGGTGAGTCGGTCGATGGTGGAGGGTGTGTCAGTCAATGGCGGAGGGTGTGTCAGTCCATGGTGGAGGGTGTGTCAGTCCACGGCGGAGGGTGTGTCAGTCCACGGCGGAGGGTGAGTCAGTCGATGGTAGAGGGTGTGTCAGTCGATGATAGAGGGTGTGTCAGTCCATGGCGGAAGGTGAGTCAGTCGATGGTAGAGGGTGTGTCAGTCGATGATAGAGGGTGTGTCAGTCCATGGCGGAAGGTGAGTCAGTCGATTGGGGAGGGTGTGTCAGTCCATGGCGGAGGGTGAGTCAGTCCATGGCGGAGGGTGAGTCAGTCCATGACGGAGGGTGAGTCGGTCGATGGTGGAGGGTGTGTCAGTCCATGGCGGAGGGTGAGTCAGTCCATGGCGGAGGGTGAGTCAGTCCATGACGGAGGGTGAGTCGGTCGATGGTGGAGGGTGTGTCAGTCCATGGCGGAGGGTGTGTCAGTCCATGGCGGAGAGTGTGTCAGTCCATGGCGGAGGGTGAGTCAGTCCATGGCTGAGGGTGAGTCAGTCCATTGCGGAGGGTGTGTCAGTCAATGGCGTAGGGTGTGTCAGTCCACGGCGGAGGGTGTGTCAGTCCATGGCGGAGGGCGTGTCAGTCCACGGTGGAGGGCGTGTCAGTCCACGGCGGAGGGTGTGTCAGTCCATTGTCAGCCAGGCATTAAAATCATCAATCAATCAATGTTTACTTATATAGCCCTAAATCACAAGTGTCTCAAAGGGCTGCACAAGCCACAACGACATCTTGGGCTCAGATCCCACACACAAAAATAGACCTAAAAATTAGTGATCATAAAGACGTGACTTTGGTCACTTGATTGGCATCAACAACACCCGAGGGTCTTGTGAGATGACGCTGGCTGCTGCCAGATACATTATTAAGAAAAAACGACCGACAGGAAGGCGAGAAACACTTTTTTATTTCAACAGACTCTCGCGACGTACCTGCCGTCAAAACTCTAAAGACAGTTCCTGTTTTCACAATAAAAGCGCTGCTTCATCCTGCCTGCGCTAACAAAATAAGAGTCTCAGAAAGCTAGCAAGCTAGGGAGTTAGTATTTCTTGTAAAGTGCATAAAAAGGAGTATGGAAGCTGGACAAACTTTCATGTGGTATTTATTAGACAGAAAGGAGGACTTTTCTTGTCAAATGTGGAGGTTATCATCACTACTGTCTGATTCCAATCAATGCAAGTCATCAACTTATAAAGAAACATGCTTGTATTATCATTAACTTGTCTCTTTCATCAATAAATGAATATATATATATATACAGGTAAAAGCCAGTAAATTAGAATATTTTGAAAAACTTGATTTATTTCAGTAATTGCATTCAAAAGGTGTAACTTGTACATTATATTTATTCATTGCACACAGACTGATGCATTCAAATGTTTATTTCATTTAATTTTGATGATTTGAAGTGGCAACAAATGAAAATCCAAAATTCCGTGTGTCCCAAAATTAGAATATTGTGTAAGGGTTAAATTTTGAAGACACCTGGTGCTACAAACTAATCAGCTGATTAACTCAAAACACCTGCAAAGGGCTTTAAATGGTCTCTCAGTCCAGTTCTGAAGCCTACACAAACATGGGGAAGACTTCAGATTTGACAGCTGTCCAAAAGGCAACCATCGACACATTGCACAAGGAGGGAAAGACACAAAAGGTTATTGCTGAAGAGGCTGGCTGTTCTCAGAGCTCTGTGTCCAAACACATTAATGGAGAGGCAAAGGGAAGGAAAAACTGTGGTCACAAAATTAGAATATTACTTAAGGCTAATACAAAAAAGGGATTTTTAGAAATGTTGGCCAACTGAAAAGTATGAAAATGAAAAATATGAGCATGTACAATACTCAATACTTGGTTGGAGCTCCTTTTGCCTCAATTACTGCGTTAATGCGGCGTGGCATGGAGTCCATGAGTTTCTGGCACTGCTCAGGTGTTATGAGAGCCCAGGTTGCTCTGATAGTGGCCTTCGACTCTTCTGCGTTTTTGGGTCTGGCATTCTGCATCTTCCTTTTCACAATACCCCACAGATTTTCTATGGGGCTAAGGTCAGGGGAGTTGGCGGGCCAATTTAGAACAGAAATACCATGGTCCTGTAAACCAGGCACGGGTAGATTTTGCGCTGTGTGCAGGCGCCAAGTCCTGTTGGAACTTGAAATCTCCATCTCCATAGAGCAGGTCAGCAGCAGGAAGCATGAAGTGCTCTAAAACTTGCTGGTAGACGGCTGCGTTGACCCTGGATCTCAGGAAACAGAGTGGACCGACACCAGCAGATGACATGGCACCCCAAACCATCACTGATGGTGGAAACTTTACACTAGACTTCAGGCAACGTGGATCCTGTGCCTCTCCTGTCTTCCTCCAGACTCTGGGACCTCGATTTCCAAAGGAAATGCAAAATTTGCTTTCGTCAGAAAACATGACTTTGGACCACTCAGCAGCAGTCCAGCTCTTTTTTTCCTTAGCCCAGGTGAGACGCTTTGCGCGCTGTTTCTTGGTCAACAGTGGCTTGACACGAGGTATGCGGCGGTTGAAACCCATGTCTTTCAAGCGTCTCTTGGTGGTGGATCTTGAAGCACTGACTCCAGCAGCTGTCCACTCCTTCTGAATCTCCCCCACATTTTTGAATGGGTTTTTTTTCACAATCTTGACCAGGGCGCGGTGATCCCTATCGCTTGTACACTTTTTCTGACCACAGTTTTTCCTTCCCTTTGCCTCTCCATTAATGTGTTTGGACACAGAGCTCTTAGAACAGCCAGCCTCTTCAGCAATAACCTTTTGTGTCTTTCCCTCCTTGTGCAATGTGTCGATGGTTGCCTTTTGGACAGCTGTCAAATCTGAAGTCTTCCCCATGTTTGTGTAGGCTTCAGAACTGGACTGAGAGACCATTTAAAGCCCTTTGCAGGTGTTTTGAGTTAATCAGCTGATTAGTTTGTGGCACCAGGTGTCTTCAAAATTTAACCCTTACACAATATTCTAATTTTGTGACACACGGAATTTTGGATTTTCATTTGTTGCCACTTCAAATCATCAAAATTAAATGAAATAAACATTTGAATGCATCAGTCTGTGTGCAATGAATAAATATAATGTACAAGTTACACCTTTTGAATGCAATTACTGAAATAAATCAAGTTTTTCAAAATATTCTAATTTACTGGCTTTTACCTGTATATGAATGATCCCTTCCACTTGGTACATTGAAAAGTAGCTCACCTGCAGACAAAGTGTGGCCACCTGCCCTAGGGTATCATGTGATGGTTAACTAGTACTGTTCATGTGAGCAGGACTGCTGGTCTACAAGCTGTGATAAGGTAACTTTCCATATTTTTGGACTAGTTTCCAAAGTCTTGACATATGTCTGACAACATTTCATCGCACTTCGAGCTTCCTTTTGTCTTCCGCTGCGTGGTTGCTGATGGAAAGGTTTGACTTTATTACGAAGGCTGTTATAGTCAGTCAACATGCGGATTTTAATTTCCCCTTCCTGGGTACCGTATTTTCCGCACTATAAGGCGCACCGGATTATTAGCCGCACCTTCAATGAATTACATATTTCATAACTTTGTCCACCAATAAGCCGCCCCGGACTATAAGCCGCGCCTACGCTGCGCTACAGGGAATGTCAAAAAAACAGTCAGATAGTTCAGTCAAACTTTAATAATATATTGAAAACCAGCGTTCTAACAACTCTGTCCCAAAATGTACGCAAATGTGCAATCACAAACATAGTAAAATTCAAAATGGTGTAGAGCAATAGCAACATAATGTTGCTCGAACGTTAATGTCACAACACACAAAATAAACATAGCGCTCACTTTTTGAAGTTATTCTTCATTCGTAAATCCTTCGAATTCTTCGTCTTCGGTGTCCGAATTGAAAAGTTGCGCAAGCGTGGGATCCAAAATGGCCGGTTCCGTCTCGTCGAAGTCATCGGAGTCAGTGTCGCTGTTGTGGTCCAGTAGTTCTGTGAATCCTGCCTTCCGGAAAGCTCGGACCACAGTTGTGACCGAAATATCTGCCCAGGCATTTACGATCCACTGGCAAATGTTGGCGTATGTCGTCCGGCGCTGTCTGCCTGTCTTAGTGAAGGTGTGTTCGCCTTCGGTCATCCATTGTTCCCACGCCGTTCGCAGTCGTGATTTGAATGCCCTGTTGACACCAATATCCAGCGGTTGGAGTTCTTTGGTTAATCCACCCGGAATTACGGCGAGTGTTGTATTTGTGTGCTTCACTTGTTTTTTGACACCATCTGTGATGTGGGCGCGCATAGAGTCGTATATCAACATGGACGGAGCTGTGTGAAAAAAGCCACCCGGCCTCTTCGCGTAAACTTCCCTTAACCACTCGCTCATCTTTTCTTCATCCATCCATCCCTTCGAGTTAGCTTTTATGATGACGCCGGCTGGAAAGGTCTCTTTTGGCAAGGTCTTCCTTTTGAATATCACCATGGGTGGAAGTTTCTGGCCATTAGCATGGCAAGCTAGAACCACAGTGAAGGATGACTTCTCATTCCCTGTGGTGCGAATATTCACCGTACGTGCTCCCGTTCCACAGTGCAGTTCACAGGAATATCAGTTGCTGTGAAATACGGTAGTAATCCGTGTGCGGATGGAGAGATTGCGTCTTTTTATGAACCGGATCGCTTAGTAGGAGCCATTTTGTGGTCTTTACAGATGTAAACAGGAAATGAAACGTACGGTGATATCCGCGCGTTTTTTCTTCTTCTTCCGGGGGCGGGTGGTTGCTTACAGTAGAAGAAGAAGCGCTTCCTGTTCTATGGGGGCGGGTGCTTACCTTGGCGGTTGCTTGCGTAGAAGAAGAAGCGCTTCCTGTTCTATGGGGGCGGGTGCTTTCCTTGGCGGTTGCTTGCGTAGAAGAAGAAGCGCTTCCTGTTCTACCGGGAAAAAAGATGGCGGCTGTTTACCGAAGTTGCGAGATCGAAACTTTATGAAAATGAATCGTAATAAAGCGCACCGGGTTATAAGGCGCACTGTCAGCTTTTGAGAAAATTTGTGGTTTTTAGGTGCGCCTTATAGTGCGGAAAATACGGTAACTTCTTATATTCTCCTGCAGAAATATCGTCTCTGGTGTGCTCTGTGGGCGTATACCCCTTGCCGTGCATCTCTGGGTGTCTACCTTGTGGTGGTCCATCCCTTACACACACTCTCTCTCTCATTTCACGCTTGCACACACACACACACACACACACACACAGCAGCTATTTTCCCAGGTTCCCCTAAACCTGCTCGGCACTGAGAAAGTGGGTGTGTGACACGCACGGTCCACACTGGACTGATGAGGATTTTAAGTGGGTACGTCACAAATAAGGGAGGGACGGAGACGAGGAGAGCAAGGCATGAAGAGAGAAAAAGAGGAGAGGGGGTGAGACGGGAATGAAGCTGGTGGTCATGGTGCTCGGTGCATGTGTGAAGATGGAGTACTGGCACAGATGAAGACTGCCGCTGGGTACGTATTTCTGCGTGAGTGGTGTCATTGTGGTAGTCCGACTGGGATTCCTTACATAAGCGCAGTGTTCCATGACTGAGTGGAGGGTACGGGGAAACCGGAGCATGTCGCTGGCGTGTTTTTTTTTTTTTTACACCGCATGTTGCCTTCCAAGTAAGTTGAAGAGAGGGCAGACGTTTGCCTTCGCTACCAAGTTGTGTCTCTGTTGCCATCTTCACGCGCCGTGTGACGCGACACAAAGTATGTCACTCATCCATCGGTCATGAACGTGTCACAGTCTGCCAGTCCAGATGTTGTCGTCCGGATGTGGCTACGCGGGGGTAATGGAACGGCTCAAACACACCAGCGCTTCAATAAGTTGCTTGACTGAAATGATTGATTTTTCAAGTCATTTTTTTCTTCCCTCCCGAAGGGATAAATGACAGAAAGAATTGTCCTCACATGGATACAGTAGATATATATATACAGTGGGGCAAAAAAGTATTTAGTCAGCCACCAATTGTGCAAGTTCTCCCACTTAAAATGATGACAGAGGTCTGTAATTTTCATCATAGGTACACTTCAACTGTGAGAGACAGAATGTGAAAAAAAATCCAGGAATTCACATTGTAGGATTTTTTAATAATTTATTTGTAAATTATGGTGGAAAATAAGTATTTGGTCAATAACAAAAATTCAACTCAATACTTTGTAATATAACCTTTGTTGGTAATAACAGAGGTCAAACGATTACTAGAGGTCTTTACCAGGTTTGCACACACAGTAGCTGGTATTTTGGCCCATTCCTCCATGCAGATCTTCTCGAGAGCAGTGATGTTTTGGGGCTGTCGCCGAGCAACACGGACTTTCAACTCCCTCCACAGATTTTCTATGGGATTGAGGTCTGGAGACTGGCTAGGCCATTCCAGGACTTTCAAATGCTTCTTACGGAGCCACTCCTTCGTTGCCCGGGCGATGTGTTTGGGATCATTGTCATGCTGGAAGCTTTCATCTTCAAAGCGCTCACTGATGGAAGGAGGTTTTGGCTCAAAATCTCACGATACATGGCCCCATTCATTCTTTCCTTAACACGGATCAGTCGGCCTGTCCCCTTAGCAGAAAAACAGCCGCAAAGCATGATGTTTCCACCCCCATGCTTCACAGTAGGTATGGTGTTCTTGGGATGCAACTCAGTATTCTTCTTCCTCCAAACACGACGGATTGAGTTTATACCAAAAAGTTCTATTTTGGTTTCATCTGACCACATGCCATTCTCCCAATCCTCTGCTGTATCATCCATGTGCTCTCTGGCAAACTTTAGACGGGCCTGGACATGCACTGGCTTAAGCAGGGGGACACGTCTGGCACTGCAGGATTTGATTCCCTGTCGGCGTAGTGTGTTACTGATGGTAACCTTTGTTACTTTGGTCCCAGCTCTCTGCAGGTCATTCACCAGGTCCCCCCGTGTGGTTCTGGGATTTTTACTCACCGTTCTCATGATCATTTTTACCCCACGGGATGAGATCTTGCGTGGAGCCCCAGATCGAGGGAGATTATCAGTGGTCTTGTATGTCTTCCATTTTCTGATAATTGCTCCCACAGTTGATTTTTTCACACCAAGCTGCTTGCCTATTGTAGATTCACTCTTAACAGTCTGGTGCAGGTCTACAATTCTTTTCCTGGTGTCCTTCGACAGCTCTTTGGTCTTGGCCATAGTGGAGTTTGGAGTCTGACTGTTTGAGGCTGTGGACAGGTGTCTTTTATACAGATAACCAGTTCAAACAGGTGCCATTAATACAGGTAACAAGTGGAGGACAGAAGAGCTTCTTAAAGAAGAAGTTACAGGTCTGTGAGAGCCAGAGATCTTCCTTGTTTGAAGTGACCAAATACTTATTTTCCACCATAATTTACAAATAAATTCTTTAAAATTCCTACAATGTGAATTCCTGGATTTTTTTTCCACATTCTGTCTCTCACAGTTGAAGTGTACCTATGATGAAAATTACAGACCTCTGTCATCATTTTAAGTGGGAGAACTTGCACAATCGGTGGCTGACTAAATACTTTTTTGCCCCACTGTATATATATATTTATACATATCATATTTTCCGGACTATAGGGTGCACCGGTATACTAACCGCACCCACTGAATTTTAGAAGAAAAAAATATTTTTCCATATATTATCAATCAATCAATCAATGTTTACTTATATAGCCCTAAATCACGAGTGTCTCAAAGGGCTGCACAAGCCACAACGACATCCTCGGCTCAGATCCCACATCAGGGCAAGGAAAAACTCAACCCAATGGGACAATGAGAAACCTAGAGACCGCATATGTGGGGTCTATTTAAAGGCTAGAGTATACAAATGAGTTTTAAGATGGGACTTAAATGCTTCTACTGAGGTAGCATCTCTAATTGTTACCGGGAGGGCATTCCATAGTACTGGAGCCCCAATAGAACACACTCTATAGCCCGCAGACTTTTTTTGGGCTCTGGGAATCACTAATTTGAACACAGATTTCTTGCCGGGACATATGGTACAATACAATCAGCAAGATAGGATGGAGCTAGACTAGGGATGTCCCGATCCAGGTTTTTGCACTTCCGATCCGATACCGATATTGTTTTTGCATTTCCGATCCGATACCGATACTGGCCTATCCGAGCATGTATTAAAGTTTAAAGTAATTTAGCCTACTTAGTTGTCAGAATCATGTTGAAAAGGGTTTTAGTACTCTTGATAACAACTAGCCAGCTGAATTAGGGGAGTTTGAATAATACACAATGGTTGGTAACAAGAAACTGACCTGTTTATTCAAGGATAAACACAAAATAGACAAAATTATACATGACAAACAGAAATGGCATCATTGAACTAGGGCTGGGCGATATGGCCTTTTTTTAATATTGCGATATTTTAAGGCCATATTGCGATACACGATATTTATCTCGATATTTTGCCTCAGCCTTGAATGAACACCTGATGCATATAATCACAGCAGTATGATGATTCTATGTGTTTTGATTGATTGATTGAGACTTTTATTAGTAGGTTGCACAGTGAAGTACATATTCCGTACAATTGACCACTAAATAGTAACACCCCAATAAGTTTTTACACTTGTTTAAGTCGGGGTCCACTTAAATTGATTCATGATACAGATATATACTATCAGATATATACTATCATCATAATACAGTCATCACACAAGATAATCACATTGAATTATTTACATTATTTATAATCCAGGGTGTGGGGGGTAAGTGTCAAAAAGACAGCCAAAAGAGTTTGATATGAGAATAAATCTAAAGTTAAAATATAGGGTAGAAATGCACCCATTTGCAGGAAATGTAGTCTTGATTTTCAACATTTTCTTTCAAGGCTTGCATGTCTACATTAAAACATTCTTCTTCATACTGCATTAATATATGCTACTTTTAAACTTTCATGCAGAGAAGGAAATCACAACTAAAAAAATCACTAATTTTTTCATACGGTGTTGATGTGGAAATGTTTGCCTCTGCATTTTGATGGTGTGGACGTGTGACACCGAACGGAGATAAGCGTCTCGACAGACGTCACAATATTTGAACAATGATGACGAAAACTGTTTTCTCTGTCGTGTCCGTGTGTCGAAAATTGTTATGCGCTTATTTTTTTATTTGATTTTGTGCGTGGCATAGATTTGCTATGCGCAGAGGACGCTTAAACAGTGCGCAATTGCACAGGCGAGCACCTTAGAGGGAGCGTTGCTCGCACGGCTGCGCATGCTGCTACCTCTCTGCTCGGGGAGGACGTATACGTATGTGACGTATGACGTGACAGTATGTGACGTGTGTAAGAAGGTGCACTTGCTGTCTGTGAGAGGGAGACACAGGAAAGAGTGAGAAGAGCCTGTCGTGTAATGCCAGCAGCTAAAAGCAACTGTGTTAGAATCCACAGACCTGTGGATGTGTTGAAGGTGTGCTGGAAAATGCGGAACGGAAATTACGGAGCAGCAGAAAAGTGGAATGTATTATTTAAATCGGTGCATTGGAAAACATGGACCGGAGGTTTTTTTGAAACTGGATCTGGATCGGCATTTTCCCATGCCTTGCCGATACGCAATTTTTGGCAAATATCGGCAGCCGATCCGATCCAAATATCGGATCGGGACATCCCTAAGCTAGACTGTATTATTAGACGCACCGGACTTTAAGCCGCAGATATATACGTTGTGAAAGAAGTAATACACACAGAAATATTTATTGCCATACCTTTTAATAGTTGTGTGTAACACGGCAGTAAAACGGCTGATCAAACAAAACAGAAGTCGTGGTCATGGAGCCACTAGCTCTCCAATCAGCTAAACAGACTCAATAACTCCACCATGATGTTTTGGTGAATTTACCAAACTGAAACAATACAAGAAGAATGCCAGCGTAAGTTAATAATACTAACACAGACACTTGTAAACGTGTTAGCATATTAGCTCATGCTGACGACACTGTCTTAATTACATTACGAAAGCACGTTCAAATATGCGTGGAAACACTCCTACAGACATCACACATGGGACGGTTTGGTAGATAAGAATTGTTTTAGTTATATTGTAAACTTACAAGCCTTTGCTTGGAGTGATGAACGAAGAATCCATGCGAGTATAGAAACGCTGTGGACGGCTAGACGAGGGAATGGCATTTGTCCTTACGGTTCAAAGCTCTAAACATAACAGAACCTTTTATTGGGGACATGTTTGTTTAGAACCACTTTTGACTGAACGATCATTACATGGACCAAACATTGTCTTTGTTAAATTGTGTTTTTGAGTAATAGGGGTTTAATTTTTAATTAATCGCGATTCTTATTTGTAACGGTTGCTAATTGATTGAAAAAAAATCAGAAATATACTTTTTTCAATCTGTCCTGTCCAGCCAAACAGTTGTTGATGTAGATGATCTATATCTGCTCTACATGTACTTTACACACCATATAGTAGATGTAGATGATCTATATCTGCTCTACATGTACTTTACACACCATATAGTAGATGTAGATGATCTATATCTGCTCTACATGTACTTTACACACCATATAGTAGATGTAGATGATCTATATCTGCTCTACATGAACTTTACACACCATATAGTAGATGTAGATGATCTATATCTGCTCTACATGTACTTTACACACCATATAGTAGATGTAGATGATCTATATCTGCTCTACATGTACTTTACACACCATATAGTAGATGTAGATGATCTATATCTGCTCTACATGTACTTTACACACCATATAGTAGATGTAGATGATCTATATCTGCTCTACATGTACTTTACACACCATATAGTAGATGTAGATGATCTATATCTGCTCTACATGTACTTTACACACCATATAGTAGATCTAGATGATCTATATTTGCTGTACATGTACTTTACACACCATATAGTAGATGTAGATGATCTATATCTGCTGTACATGTACTTTACACACCATATAGTAGATGTAGATGATCTATATCTGCTGTACATGTACTTTACACACCATATAGTAGATGTAGATGATCTATATCTGCTGTACATGTACTTTACACACCATATAGTAGATGTAGATGATCTATATCTGCTCTACATGTACTTTACACACCATATAGTAGATGTAGATGATCTATATCTGCTCTACATGTACTTTACACACCATATAGTAGATGTAGATGATCTATATCTGCTGTACATGTACTTTACACACCATATAGTAGATGTAGATGATCTATATCTGCTGTACATGTACTTTACACACCATATAGTAGATGTAGATGATCTATATCTGCTCTACATGTACTTTACACACCATATAGTAGATGTAGATGATCTATATCTGCTCTACATGTACTTTACACACCATATAGTAGATGTACATGATCTATATCTGCTGTACATGTACTTTACACACCATATAGTAGATGTACATGATCTATATCTGCTCTACATGTACTTTACACACCTAAAAGTAGATGTAGATGATCTATATCTGCTGTACATGTACTTTACACACCATATAGGGCAAGGCTACAGGATAGAGTTGCCCAATAGGAAACAAGTTATTTGCATGCATGTTATACAAACCCTGTTTCCATATGAGTTGGGAAATTGTGTTAGATGTAAATATAAACGGAATACAATGATTTGCAAATCCTTTTCAAGCCATATTCAGTTGAATATGCTACAAAGACAAAATATTTGATGTTCAAACTGATAAACATTTTTTTTGTTGTTGCAAATAATCATTAACTTTAGAATTTGATGGCAGCAACACGTGACAAAGAAGTTGGGAAAGGTGGCAATAAATACTGATAAAGTTGAGGAATGCTCATCAAACACTTATTTGGAACATCCCACAGGTGTGCAGGCTAATTGGGAACAGGTGGGTGCCATGATTGGGTATAAAAGTAGATTCCATGAAATGCTCAGTCATTCACAAACAAGGATGGGGCGAGGGTCACCACTTTGTCAACAAATGCGTGAGCAAATTGTTGAACAGTTTAAGAAAAACCTTTCTCAACCAGCTATTGCAAGGAATTTAGGGATTTCACCATCTACGCTCCGTAATATCATCAAAAGGTTCAGAGAATGTGGAGAAATCACTCCACGTAAGCGGCATGGCCGGAAACCAACATTGAATGACCGTGACCTTCCATCCCTCAGACGGCACTGTATCAAAAACCGACATCAATCTCTAAAGGATATCACCACATGGGCTCAGGAGCACTTCAGAAACCACTGTCACTAAATACAGTTGGTCGCTACATCTGTAAGTGCAAGTTAAAGCTCTACTATGCAAAGCGAAAGCCATTTATCAACAACACCCAGAAACGCCGCCGGCTTCTCTGGGCCCGAGATCATCTAAGATGGACTCATGCAAAGTGGAAAAGTGTTCTGTGGTCTGACGAGTCCACATTTCAAATTGTTTTTGGAAATATTCGACATCGTGTCATCCGGACCAAAGGGGAAGCGAACCATCCAGACTGTTATCGACGCAAAGTTCAAAAGCCAGCATCTGTGATGGTATGGGGGTGCATTATTGCCCAAGGCATGGGTAACTTACACATCTGTGAAGGCACCATTAATGCTGAAAGGTACATACAGCTTTTGGAACAACATATGCTGCCATCTAAGCACCGTCTTTTTCATGGACGCCCCTGCTTATTTCAGCAAGACAATGCCAAGCCACATTCAGCACGTGTTACAACAGCGTGGCTTCGTAAAAAAAGAGTGCGGGTACTTTCCTGGCCCGTCTGCAGTCCAGACCTGTCTCCCATTGAAAATGTGTGGCGCATTATGAAGCGTAAAATACGACAGCGGAGACCCCGGACTGTTGAACGACTGAAGCTCTACATAAAAAAATGGGAAAGAATTCCACTTTCAAAGCTTCAACAATTAGTTTCCTCAGTTCCCAATCGTTTATTGAGTGTTGTTAAAAGAAAAGGTGATGTAACACAGTGGTGAACATGCCCTTTCCCAACTACTTTGGCACGTGTTGCAGCCATGAAATTCTAAGTTAATTATTATTTGCAAAAAAAAAATCAAGTTTATGAGTTTGAACATCAAATGTGTTGTCTTTGTAGCATATTCAACTGAATATGGCTTGAAAAGGATTTGCAAATCATTGTATTCCGTTTATATTTACATCTAACACAATTTCCCAACTCATATGGAAATGGGGTTTGTAGAATGTGACATGTTCAATGTGTCATGATCCGTGGTCCGGATCATGTTTTCGTTATGTTTTGTTAGTTTAACTCCATAGTTCCTGTTTTTTGTGAACTCTTGTTTGTTTTGGTTGCCATGGTTGCGTATGATTTTCACCTGCCGCTGGTGTTCGGGACCCTCACCTGGCTCTAATCAAGAGATACTATTTAAGCCTGCTTTTGCCAGTCAGTCGGCCTGGTGTCATTGTTCGGTCCGTGTCTGATTCCATGTTTATGGCTTCATGCCTTGTATACGGAAGTTTTTGTTTGTTCATGCACAGCTAGTAAGTTTTCATTCTCATTGTTTATGCTAAGTGTTAGTGTCACGTTCAAACACTGAGGACATCTATTAAACAAGACAAAAGGCAAGGAATCAAACAGAGACAGAATTCAATTTGGACTCAATATTGAGGAGAGACATGGCCACTGCACTCTCTGTACAGTCCTGCACCACGCTCTGACCAAGAAGGTTTTCGTCACCTCCTTTATTTAGATGTTCAATGTTCACGCACCAACACATGTCACAGCAGGAATGGGGAGTATGTAAAACAGTCATTATTTTCGGTCGCTTTGAAGTCCAAGAAGTGGGATTTCTCGGGCTTGGGCTCTTCCTGGATCCAGCTGGGGCAGGTGTTGGAGGACAATGGATAACCCCTCCCGTCTCCTGACCACAGTGACTTCAAGAGGGCAGCGGGTCGTAAATAGCGTTGACCTCGGTTACCAAATAGTTGGAAGAGAGTTTGTGAATTACTTCAAAGAGAGTTCGTTTAACACTTCAAAGAGAGTTCCTCTGGAAGTTGAGCAGATCCTGCCATCTGTCCGTGTTGCAATCACAGTGGCGTTTCACGAGCCTTCTTCCTCTTGTTAGGCCTCGAAAGACAGCATTCATAATACAACGTTTCTTTTGTGATAACTTACAAACAATTATTCCAACAGTTAGTTTAGCTCCAAGTGTTGTGTCTTCGCCTTGTTTTCCGTTTTTTTGTAGTACTTTGAGTTTTGAGAAGATTAATAAATATGTTCCTACCTGCGTTTGCACCCCGGGGGAACAAACCTCGCAGTAAGCTGCCAAAACCTTGCCGTGACACAATGATGATAATGTTAGTGGATAATAAAATAGTGTGGTACAGCACATGTGACATGGAAGTGTCTAAGAGACTCGGTAGTTGAGATTAAATCTAAAGGTAAAATATTGTGTAGAAATTAGAGATGCGCGGATAGACAATTATTTCATCCGCAACCGCATCACAAAAGTCGTCAACCATCCGCCATCCACCCGAACCAACATTTTATCAAAACCACACCCGCCCGCACCCGCCCGTTGTTATATATCTAATATAGACGATGCAAGGCATTAATGAGCTTTTGCCTGTTAAAGAAAGGAGACTGATCCAATGCAGCAGAGACATTCAATGCGTGCCACGCATTCGTGGCTAAGAGATATTAATGCGTGATAATATTATGTATCATTATTATAATATTATTGTCATTTCCATTAAGAAAGTGTTGACTATTGTTGCCAATGCCCTCAGATCACGAGTGCGTTCCTCACACTTTGTGTGCGCAGTTGCAGCAAGCAGAACGAGGCTTTTAAGAAGTTAAAAAAAATGTTTTAGAAAGACTCGGCCTATATTTTCGTTAGGTAAAAAAAATGTTCTGAATTTATTTCAATGAATATTAACTTGTTAACGTTATAATGCTCAAATAGGGACGAGGGCGGGGTGCACAGTGAAACAGTGAACAATTTCGCGACAAAGATGAACCTTTATTGATTGATCTGCAGCCATGACAAAATATCAGACAATCTCCATTGTCAACGACAGGCAGGAAAATAAAGATAAACACATAGCCTATGTTCTAGGCATAGGCATAGGCTCATACGTTTTTAAGTTGAAATAAAAAAATAAATAAAAAATGTGCCTCATAAGCCTTAGGCTGTCAATCATATGTATGTCATCTCTATTTAAACAAAAATAAATAAAATTAATAATAATAACAAATGACCTGCAACTTATTGGCCAAGGCAAATAGCTGAAGGGGGGAAATCAAACCCATCAGACTGCACTTTATCATCAAACTTGAATTATAATGAAAATAGACAAACAAAGCAGGCTAAATATCCTTACATTGTCGCCAATCGGAGATGCGCTTCACTTGAAAGCGAGGCCAAATAATTATTCACACATAGTAGTATATCTCCAATAGAAAAAAACCCACAATAAACAACGCAATTGCCTTAATTCCTTTGCATTGTAGTGCGCCCAAACAACACGTAACCATCAAAATGATTTAGCTGACCGAACTCAATATAGGTTAGACATGGGCTTATTTGGTATAGCCTATAGGTAACGTAGACTAATTCCTTTAACATATCCAACCGTATGTCTACTTACTTTTTTTTGTTTTGTTAGCACTATGCAGGAATAAAATGGCATCTACAGTGCCAGGATTCATGCGAGAGCGCCTGGCCTCTAAAACGCGCCCTGCTGCGCTGAAGGAGCGCTCACTTGCGCCACTTGTTGCTGGGACCCGGTGCCTGATGAACAATTGACTGTTTCAAAGAGTGCTGCTCGTTTTTCGTATGTGGGTAACGACATTTAACTATGTATATATATTTCCGAATTGGTTCAACCGCCAACCGCCCGCATCTATTTAAAATCTATTTTTACCCGCCCGACCCGCGGTTTATCCGCGGACTCCGCGGTTGTGTCCGCAAACCGCGCATCTCTATTAGAAATGCACCCAATTGCAGGAAATTTAGACATATTTCATCATATACATATTTTTTTTATATAGCCCTTTTCTCTAGTGACTCAAAGCGCTTTTTTACGTAGTGAAAGCCAATATCTAAGTTACATTTAAAGCAGTGTGGGTGGCACTGGAAGCAGGTGGGTAAAGTGTCTTGCCCAAGGACACAACGGCAGTGACTAGGATGGCGGAAGTGAGGATCGAACCTGGAACCCTCAAGTTGCTGGCACGGCCACTCTACCAACCGAGCTATACCGTCCCACAAGAGTAGTCTTGATTAGGGATGTCCCGATCCGATATTTGGATTGGATCGGCCGCCGATATTCGCAAAAAAAATGCGTTTCGGCAAGGCATGGGAAAATGCCGATCCAGATCCAGGTCCGTGTTTTCCAACGCACCGATTTAAATAATAAATTCCACTTTTTTGCTGTTCCCTAAGCTCCGTTCCGCATTTTCCAGCACACCTTCAGCACATCCACATGTCTGTGGATTCTCACGCAGTTGCTTTTAGCTGCTGGCATTACACGACAGGCTCTTCTC
Source organism: Nerophis lumbriciformis (assembly GCF_033978685.3). Taxonomy (NCBI): domain Eukaryota; kingdom Metazoa; phylum Chordata; class Actinopteri; order Syngnathiformes; family Syngnathidae; genus Nerophis; species Nerophis lumbriciformis. Next base: position 40,447,794 of record NC_084572.2, read on the forward strand.
ACTCTTCCCTGTGTCTCCCTCTCACAGACAGCAAGTGCACCTTCTTACACACGTCACATACTGTCACGTCATACTGTCACGTCATACGTCACATACGTATACGCCCTCTCCCAGCAGAGAGCGAGGTAGCGGCATGGCTAACGTTAGCTGTGATGCTAGCGCAGCCGCTAAGGTGCGCGCCTGCTCAAACGTCCTCTGCGCACGGCAAATCTATGCCACGCACAAAATCAAATAAAAAAAATAAGCGCATAACAATTTTCGACACACGGACACGACAGAGAAAACCGTTTTCGTCATCATTGTTCAAATATTGTAATGTCTGTCGAGACGCTTATCTCCATTCGGTGCCACACGTCCACACCATCAAAATGCTGAGGCAAACATTTCCACGTCAACACCGTATGAAAAAAATAGTGATTTTTTTTTAGTTGTGATTTCTCTCTCTGCATGAAAGTTTAAAAGTAGCATATATTAATGCAGTATGAAGAAGAATGTTTTAATGTAGACATGCAAGCCTTGAAAGAAAATGTTGAAAATCAAGACTACATTTCCTGCAAATGGGTGCATTTCTACCCTATATTTTAACTTTAGATTTATTCTCATATCAAACTCTTTTGGCTGTCTTTTTGACACTTACCCTCCACACCCTGGATTATAAATAATGTCAATAATTCAATGTGATTATCTTGTGTGATGACTGTATTATGATGATAGTATATATCTGATAGTATATATCTGTATCATGAATCAATTTAAGTGGACCCCGACTTAAACAAGTGTAAAAACTTATTGGGGTGTTACCATTTAGTGGTCAATTGTACGGAATATGTACTTCACTGTGCAACCTACTAATAAAAGTCTCAATCAATCAATCAAAACACATAGAATCATCATACTGCTGTGATTATATGCATCAAGTGTTCATTCAAGGCTAAGGCAAAATATCGAGATATATATCGTGTATCGCAATATGGCCTTAAAATATGGCAATATTAAAAAAAGGCCATATCGCCCAGCCCTAGTTCAATGATGCCATTGCTGTTTGTCATGTATAATTTTGTCTATTTTGTGTTTATCCTTGAATAAACAGGTCAGTTTCTTGTTACCAACCATTGTGTATTATTCAAACTCCCCTAATTCAGCTGGCTAGTTGTTATCAAGAGTACTAAAACCCTTTTCAACATGATTCTGACAACTAAGTAGGCTAAATAACTTTCAACTTTAATACATGCTCGGATAGGCCAGTATCGGTATCGGTCAGTATCGGTATCGGTCAGTATCTGTATCGGATCGGAAGTGCAAAAACCTGGATCGGGACATCCCTAGTCTTGATGTTCTACATTTTCTTTCGGATAGAAATGTTCCCTTTTTTTTCTCCAATTGTCCTCTTTTTTTGCTCCAAGGGTGCTCACATCCCTGAATGTTAAAGACTTGAAGTGTCTCAAAATTAGGGTCAGGACCCAGGACGGCCGCACAGTCAGGAGATCTGGGTTCGAATCTCTTGTGTCGGGCAAGTTTGCATATTCTCCTCTTGTGTGTGTGCAGCTTTTCTCTGGCGTCCTCTCCCATGTTGCATGTTAGGTACACTAGGAGACTCTCAATCATCTCCCACAATGCATGCTGGGTACACTGGAGACTCTCAATCATCTCCCACAATGCATGCTGGGTACACTGGAGACTCTCAATCATCTCCCACAATGCATGCTGGGTTCATTGGAGACTCTCAATCAGAGGTGGCCAAAGTTGACTGAAAAGGAGATTTAAAAGCACAAAGAGGAAATGTTGAAATGTGCAGACATTTTGAAGTATTGTAGTGGTTTGGAATGAGATAAATATCAAAGTGGCCCCATGCATCCTTTGGACCAGGGAGTTAACCAGCCTTCAGCCCCAAGTCTGGCTAGATAGACTTGTGACCCTAATGAGGGTAAGTGGTAGACATACTTGCCCATACCCTCCCGGATTTTCCGGGAGACTCCCGAAATTCAGCGCCTCTCCCGAAAACCTCCCGGGACAAATTTTCTCCCGAAAAACTCCCGAAATTCAGGCGGAGCTGAGTGACGTGTTGACAACACACAACAACAGTGTCTACCGTAAAGCAGTTGGTCTGCCGTAAACAGCAATGTTGCGACACTTTTAAACAGGACAATACTGCCATCTACTGTACATGCATATGTGACCCACCCATAATGTGTCACATTTTTGTGTTGATTTATTTATTTTATTTTGTGGTTTGAATTCGTTTTTGGAGCTGTCATTACACATTTATCAGTATTCACATTGGTCAGTAGGGGGCAGTAGGGCGTTTCTTCCCAATTGAATGCTATCACCTGCAGACCGGAAGTGGCTTGTCATTCCGATGAGCGCGACCAGTCTGTGAACAATTGAAACGTCCTGTGTGCTTTTTCCTCCTGTATAACAGGTTAGTTTTGGTGAATCAACTCACTGAATGATATCCATGTGATCTTTATAAGTTTAAGTACACATTCTGATGGTGGAGCCTAACTCTAAAGTGTTTGTGAGTTGTAGTTTGTAAATGAACACTGAAATTCAAGTATTTATTTTATTTATATATATATATATATATATATATATATATATATATATATATATATATATATATATATATATATATATCTTAACCACGCCCCCAACCACGCCCCCGCCCCGCCCCCCACCCCCCGAAATCGGAGGTCTCAAGGTTGGCAAGTATGGTGGTAGAGAACCTGGATCCATGGATGGACCCAGAGTCAGTCGCAGGTTTGGTTTCACTGACTAAAATGAAGTGAGCTCCAAACTGCGCTTTTTATCTTTCATTGACATTTATTTATTTATTTATTTATTTTGTGTCCTGTTCAGCTTCTCAGGCAAATCATATAGTAGATGTAGATGATCATATAGTAGATGTAGATGATCATATAGTAGATGTAGATGATCATATAGTAGATGTAGATGATCATATAGTAGATGTAGATGATCATATAGTAGATGTAGATGATGATATAGTAGATGTAGATGATCATATAGTAGATGTAGATGATCATATAGTAGATGTAGATGATCATATAGTAGATGTAGATGATCATATAGTAGATGTAGATGATCATATAGTAGATGTAGATGATCATATAGTAGATGTAGATGATCATATAGTAGATGTAGATGATCATATAGTAGATGTAGATGATCATATAGTAGATGTAGATGATCATATAGTAGATGTAGATGATCATATAGTAGATGTAGATGATCATATAGTTGATGTAGATGATCATATAGTAGATGTAGATGATCATATAGTAGATGTAGATGATGATATAGTAGATGTAGATGATGATATAGTAGATGTAGATGATCATATAGTTGATGTAGATGATCATATAGTAGATGTAGATGATCATATAGTAGATGTAGATGATCATATAGTAGATGTAGATGATCATATAGTAGATGTAGATGATCATATAGTAGATGTAGATGATCATATAGTAGATGTAGATGATCATATAGTAGATGTAGATGATGATATAGTAGATGTAGATGATCATATAGTAGATGTAGATGATCATATAGTAGATGTAGATGATCATATAGTAGATGTAGATGATCATATAGTAGATGTAGATGATCATATAGTAGATGTAGATGATCATATAGTAGATGTAGATGATCATATAGTAGATGTAGATGATGATATAGTAGATGTAGATGATCATATAGTAGATGTAGATGATCATATAGTAGATGTAGATGATGATATAGTAGATGTAGATGATCATATAGTAGATGTAGATGATCATATAGTAGATGTAGATGATCATATAGTAGATGTAGATGATCATATAGTAGATGTAGATGATCATATAGTAGATGTAGATGATCATATAATAGATGTAGATGATCATATAGTAGATGTAGATGATCATATAGTAGATGTAGATGATCATATAGTAGATGTAGATGATCATATAGTAGATGTAGATGATCATATAGTAGATGTAGATGATCATATAGTAGATGTAGATGATCATATAGTAGATGTAGATGATCATATAGTAGATGTAGATGATGATATAGTAGATGTAGATGATCATATAGTAGATGTAGATGATCATATAGTAGATGTAGATGATCATATAGTAGATGTAGATGATGATATAGTAGATGTAGATGATCATATAGTAGATGTAGATGATCATATAGTAGATGTAGATGATCATATAGTAGATGTAGATGATCATATAGTAGATGTAGATGATCATATAGTAGATGTAGATGATCATATAGTAGATGTAGATGATCATATAGTAGATGTAGATGATCATATAGTAGATGTAGATGATCATATAGTAGATGTAGATGATCATATAGTAGATGTAGATGATCATATAGTAGATGTAGATGATCATATAGTTGATGTAGATGATCATATAGTAGATGTAGATGATCATATAGTAGATGTAGATGATGATATAGTAGATGTAGATGATGATATAGTAGATGTAGATGATCATATAGTTGATGTAGATGATCATATAGTAGATGTAGATGATCATATAGTAGATGTAGATGATCATATAGTAGATGTAGATGATCATATAGTAGATGTAGATGATCATATAGTAGATGTAGATGATCATATAGTAGATGTAGATGATCATATAGTAGATGTAGATGATGATATAGTAGATGTAGATGATCATATAGTAGATGTAGATGATCATATAGTAGATGTAGATGATCATATAGTAGATGTAGATGATCATATAGTAGATGTAGATGATCATATAGTAGATGTAGATGATCATATAGTAGATGTAGATGATCATATAGTAGATGTAGATGATGATATAGTAGATGTAGATGATCATATAGTAGATGTAGATGATCATATAGTAGATGTAGATGATGATATAGTAGATGTAGATGATCATATAGTAGATGTAGATGATCATATAGTAGATGTAGATGATCATATAGTAGATGTAGATGATCATATAGTAGATGTAGATGATCATATAGTAGATGTAGATGATCATATAATAGATGTAGATGATCATATAGTAGATGTAGATGATCATATAGTAGATGTAGATGATCATATAGTAGATGTAGATGATCATATAGTAGATGTAGATGATCATATAGTAGATGTAGATGATCATATAGTAGATGTAGATGATCATATAGTAGATGTAGATGATCATATAGTAGATGTAGATGATGATATAGTAGATGTAGATGATCATATAGTAGATGTAGATGATCATATAGTAGATGTAGATGATCATATAGTAGATGTAGATGATGATATAGTAGATGTAGATGATCATATAGTAGATGTAGATGATCATATAGTAGATGTAGATGATCATATAGTAGATGTAGATGATCATATAGTAGATGTAGATGATCATATAGTTGATGTAGATGATCATATAGTAGATGTAGATGATCATATAGTTGATGTAGATGATGATATAGTTGATGTAGATGATCATATAGTAGATGTAGATGATGATATAGTTGATGTAGATGCCCATGTCGGCTGTTCACATTTACTTTACACAAGAGAAGTGTAGGATACTTCTCTTGTTGCCTTATTAGGGCCCGCATGGCCCATTGCATAAGGACTCCCAAAGGGAGTCCTTATGCAATGGGACATAAGGACCTATTGAATTTGTAAGGTTTTATTATTATTATTCTTCCGCAACTTTGCGCTGTAATTTGACCCCCTTAGCATGCTTCAAAGTAATATACGGCAAAACTTTTTATCAAAAAACCAAACCCCAAAACTCAAAATTGCGCTCTAGCGCCCCCTAGAAAGAAAACTGCTTATAACTCCCAGTACGAATGTTGTAGAGACATGAAACAAAAACCTCTATGTAGGTCTTACTTAGACCTACTTTTCATTAATTAATTTCCTCGGGCAAAAATCAACAGGAAGTTGGCAATTCCCCCTTCAGGACAAAAAAGTACTAAAAACAGTAACTTTTGCCTCTTTGAGCTGTATTTTCACCCTCTTAACATGCTTCAAAACTCACCAAACTGAACACACACATCAGAACTGGCAAAAATTGCGATCTAATAAAAAAACCTAACACCAAATCTCAAAATTGCGCTCTAGCGCAATTTTTGAATAAAACGCAGAAAAAAACTGCTCCTCGGAAGAAAAAAAATGACAAAACTGCCTGTAACTCCCACTGGGAAGGTCGGAGAGACATGAAACAAAAACCTCTATGTAGGTCTCACTTAGACCTACATTTCATATATTGACAACCCCCAGCAAAAATCAACAGGAAGTTTGCAATTTCCCCTTCAAAACAATTTTTTTTTATAAACCAGTCACTTCTCTTTAAACATTATCTCCTCTGAGCGCGTTTGTCGTATCAGCTTCAAAATAACACAGGAGAGAGATTGAACCCTTCCAAATAAAAGTTATCGAAATAATTTTTCTAACTGCTCCGGTTTTGATTTTATGAGCCTTCAAAGACCCGCTGCGCTACTGTTTTTTTTAAGATGGCTGCTTAAAAGCAGGAAGCACCAACGTGCCCACACAATGCAGACAAGGTAGGTACACTAGACAAAAGTCTTGGGACACTTCAGACTAAAAGTAGACAAAAGTATTGGGACACTTAGGACTAGCACCTGCCAAATACGCGGGCCCGACCAATGCTGCTTGCAGCTTTAATTTGTATTTGACTTTATTAAATGTATTTATATTATCATTTTGGAGCAGGAGGGGATAGAAAGAGAGAAAAAAGAAGACAGAGGGGGAAATTGTGGGGACAAGAGGGAGATTAGACAGAGAGACAACAACAACAACAACAATAGAGCAACATCAGCAAATAGGATATCTACAAATATGATGGTCAATCAATCAATCAATGTTTATTTATATAGCCCTAAATCACAAGTGTCTCAAAGGGCTGCGCAAGCCACAACCACATCCTCGGCACAGAGCCCACATAAGGGCAAGGAAAAACTCACCCCGGTGGTACGTCGATGTGAATGACTATGAGAAACCTTGGAGAGGACCGCATATGGTAAAAGTGATAGCAAAGAAGCAGTTAGTGAAATAAAAAATAATGAGCATTATTACACTACAAATGGATCAATACAAATACCAATAGAAATATCACTATTGATAATGAACAATACCAATGATTTACCTTTATTATCAACCATACAGTTGTTCAAATGCAACAATACATATACGTAATGATAACTTGAGATACGAAAGAATGCAGAAAAATGGAGGGGAAGACAGAAAAGCAACCTAACCTTGTAGATTGTTATAGTAACAATAGGTTAAGCTTTGTCAGTGTGCCATGTGTTATACCCAGTTTACCCTAGGCCAGGGGTCGGCAACCCAAAATGTTGAAAGAGCCATATTGGACCAAAAATACAAAAAAAAAATCTGTCTGGAGCCGCAAAAAATGAAAAGCCATATTACATACAGACAGTGTGTCATGAGATGTAAATTGAATTAAGATGACTTAAAGGAAACTAAATGAGCTCAAATATAGCTACAAATGAGGCATAATGATGCAATATGTACATATAGCTAGCCTAAATAGCATGTTAGCATCGATTAGCTTGCAGTCATGCGGTGACCAAATATGTCTGATTAGCACTCCACACAAGTCAATAACATCAACAAAGCTCACCTTTGTGCATTCACGCACAACGTGAAAAGTTTGGTGGACAAAATGAGACAGAAAAAGAAGTGGCATAAAACACGTGTTAGGAGAAAGTTATACATGTAAACAAACTAAGGTGAGTTCAAGGACCGCCAAAATTAGTAGGACAAAATGGCGCTCACCAAATACTCGAATCAGTGAAGCATGTTTAATACAAACAGTGTGCTTTGTAACAATTAGGGAGGTTTGTGTCATGTTTGTCCTCCTACAGAAACCATATTAAAACAAAAACAAATTTTTTTCCCCCTCATCTTTTTCCATTTTTCATACATTTTTGAAAAAGCTCCAGAGAGCCACTAGGGCGGCGCTAAAGAGCCGCCCTAGTGGCATAAAACACGTGTTAGAAAGTCGGAGAAAGTTATACATGTATACAAACTACGGTGAGTTCAAGGACCGCCAAAATGAGTAGGAAAAAACGGCGCTCACCAAATACTGGAATCCGTGAAGCATGTTTAATATAAACAGTGTGCTTTGTAACAATTAGGGAGGTTTGTGTCATGTTTGTCCTCCTACAGAAACCATATTAAAACAAACAAAAAAATTTTTCCCCTCATCTTTTTCCATTTTCCATACATTTTTGAAAAAGCTCCAGAGAGCCACTAGGGCGGCGCTAGAGCCGCGGGTTGCCGACCCGTGCCCTAGGGCAACAATGTTAATATATGTTTGATGAAGCATGATTATGTGCGTGAGTGTATGTATGTATATGTACTTGTATATGTACAGTATGTGTACCGTATTTTCCGCACTATTAGCCGCACCTAAAAACCACAAATTTACTCAAAAGCTGACAGTGCGGCTTTTAACCCGGTGCGCTTTATATATGGATTAATATTAAGATTCATTTTCATAAAGTTTCGGTCTCGCAACTACGGTAAACAGCCGCCATCTTTTTTCCCCGTAGAAGAGGAAGTGCTTCTTCTTCTACGCAAGCAACCGCCAAGGTAAGCACCCGCCCCCATAGAACAGGAAGCGCTTCTTCTTCTACTGTAAGCAACCACCTGCCCGCGTAGAAGAAGAAAAAGAGCGCGGATATTACCGTACGTTTCATTTCCTTTGTGTGTTTACATCTGTAAAGACCACAAAATGGCTCCTACTAAGCGACAGGGATCCGGTTCATGAAAAGACGCAATCTCTCCATCCGCACACGGACTACTATTTCACAGCAACTGCCTAAAGACTTTCAAGAAAAGCTGGCTACTTTCCGTGCATATTGTAAAAACAAGATAGCTGAAAAAAAGATCCGGCCAGAGAACATTATCAACATGGACGAGGTTCCACTGACTTTTGATATTCCTGTGAACTGCACTGTGGATACAACGGGAGCACGTACGGTGAATATTCGCACCACAGGGAATGAGAAGTCATCCTTCACTGTGGTTCTAGCTTGCCATGCTAATGGCCAGAAACTTCCACCCATGGTGATATTCAAAAGGAGGACCTTGCCAAAAGAGACCTTTCCAGCCGGCGTCATCATAAAAGCTAACTCGAAGGGATGGATGAAGAAAAGATGAGCGAGTGGTTAAGGTAAGTTTACGCGAAGAGGCCGGGTGGCTTTTTTCACGCAGCTCCGTCCATGTTGATATACGACTCCATGCGCGCCCACATCACGCTGGTTTTTAATATATTATTAAAGTTTGACTGACCTATCTGACTGTTTTTTTGACATTCCTTTAGCGCAGTTAGATGCGGCTTATAACACGGGGCGGCTTATAGGTGGACAAAGTTTTGAAATATGCCGTTCATTGAAGGCGCGGCTTATAACCCAGGGCGCCTTATGGTGCGGAAAATACGGTATATGTATGTTTGTACAGTGAATGTATATGTACAGTGTGTGTATATGTATGTTTCATTGCCATATATTGTCCACATGTTGTAGCAACACATTCCATTGACTTGAGTGAGTTTTCCTCAGCGTTGGTATTTGACTGCAAGTCGAGAAGAATGAGGGTCTTGCCTTTCTCATTGAGAAAGTCCTGTGTGGAAGTGGAGTGAAAAGAAGAATACATGATGAGTGTACATGATGGTGACTGGGACTTCACCTTTTGTTACTTTGGGAGGTGTGTGGGAACATTGTGTGGATCTAAACACTCCCATCAGGTCCTTAAATCTCTGCAGTCCCGTGCACACCAGCTCTCTTCCCAGCTCTTGTTTGTCAACAGGAATTAAAAAGGAGGCCTGGGACTGTTTAAACGCCTCCTTAAATGAACGCTGTTAGAAGTGCCTTGTCAAGTAATGATGAGCTCTGTAAAAAGAAGGAAGGAATATTTCAATCATGTGTTTAGTACGTCTGGTTCTTGTATTCATCTCTATCTACTGATCATGTGTTTAGTACGTCTGTTTCTTGTATTCGTCATGTCATTCAGTGTGGGCTGCCACGTCATTCAAAGTGGTTTATTACGTAATTTAGAGTGGCCCACCATATCATTCAATGTGGTTTATTACGTAATTTAGAGTGGCCCACCATATCATTCAATGTGGTCTCCCAGTTAATTTAAGGTGGCCCGCCATGTTCTTCAATGTGGTCTGTCACATCATTTATTGTTGCCCACCACATCATTTATTGTGGCCCGCCATGTCATTCAGTGTAGGCTGCCACATCATTTTTTGTTACGTAATTTAGAGTGGCCCACCATATCATTCAATGTGGTCTGCCAGTTAATTTAAGGTGGCCCGCCATGTTCTTCAATGTGGTCTGTCACATCATTTATTGTTGCCCACCACATCATTTATTGTGGCCCGCCATGTCATTCAGTGTGGGCTGCCACATCATTTTTTGTTACGTAATTTAGAGTGGCCCACCATATCATTCAATGTGGTCTGCCAGTTAATTTAAGGTGGCCCGCCATGTTCTTCAATGTGGTCTGTCACATCATTTATTGTTGCCCACCACATCATTTATTGTGGCCCGCCATGTCATTCAGTGTGGGCTGCCACATCATTTTTTGTTACGTAATTTAGAGTGGCCCACCATATCATTCAATGTGGTCTGCCAGTTAATTTAAGGTGGCCCGCCATGTTCTTCAATGTGGTCTGCCACATCATTTATTATGGTCTGCCACATCATTTATTGTGGCCCGCCATGTCATTCAGCGTGGGCTGCCACATCATTTAAAGTGGTTTGTCTCATAATTTAGAGTGGCCCACCCTATCATTCAATGTGGTCTGCCAGTTAATTTAAGGTGGCCCGCCATGTTCTTCAATGTGGTCTGTCACATCATTTATTGTTGCCCACCACATCATTTATTGTGGCCCGCCATGTCATTCAGTGTGGGCTGCCACATCATTTTTTGTTACGTAATTTAGAGTGGCCCACCATATCATTCAATGTGGTCTGCCAGTTAATTTTAAGGTGGCCCGCCATGTTCTTCAATGTGGTCTGTCACATCATTTATTGTTGCCCACCACATCATTTATTGTGGCCCGCCATGTCATTCAGTGTGGGCTGCCACATCATTTTTTGTTACGTAATTTAGAGTGGCCCACCATATCATTCAATGTGGTCTGCCAGTTAATTTAAGGTGGCCCGCCATGTTCTTCAATGTGGTCTCTCACATCATTTATTGTTGCCCACCACTTCATTTATTGTGGCCCGCCATGTCATTCAGTGTGGGCTGCCACATCATTCAAAGTGGTTTGTCACGTAATTTAGAGTGGCCCACCATATCATTCAATGTGGTCTGCCAGTTAATTTAAGGTGGCCCGCCATGTTCTTCAATGTGGTCTGCCACATCATTTATTATGGTCTGCCACATCATTTATTGTGGCCCGCCATGTCATTCAGTGTGGGCTGCCACATCATTTAAAGTGGTTTGTCATGTAATTTAGAGTGGCCCACCATATCATTCAATGTGGTCTGCCAGTTAATTTAAGTGGCCCGCCAAGTTCTTCAATGTGGTCTGCCACATCATTTATTATGGTCTGCCACATCATTTATGGTGGCCCGCCATGTCATTCAGTGTGGGCTGCCACATCATTTTCTGTTACGTAATTTAGAGTGGCCCACCATATCATTCAATGTGGTCTGCCAGTTAATTTAAGGTGGCCCGTCATGTTCTTCAAAGTGGTCTGTCACATCATTTATTATGGTCTGCCACATCATTTATTGTGGCCCGCCATGTCATTCAGTGTGGGCTGCCACATCATTTAAAGTGGTTTGTCACGTAATTTAGAGTGGCCCACCATATCATTCAATGTGGTCTGCCAGTTCATTTAAGGTGGCCCGCCATGTTCTTCAATGTGGTCTGCCACATCATTTATTATGGTCTGCCACATCATTTATTGTGGCCTGCCATGTCATTCAGTGTGGGCTGCCACATCATTTAAAGTGGTTTGTTACGTAATTTAGGCTGGCCCACCATATCATTCAATGTGGTCTGCCAGTTATTTTAAGGTGGCCCGCCATGTTCTTCAATGTGGTCTGCCACATCATTTATTATGGTCTGCCACATCATTTATTGTGGCCCGCCATGTCATTCAGTGTGGGCTGCCACATCATTTAAAGTGGTTTGTCATGTAATTTAGAGTGGCCCACCATATCATTCAATGTGGTCTGCCAGTTAATTTAAGTGGCCCGCCAAGTTCTTCAATGTGGTCTGCCACATCATTTATTATGGTCTGCCACATCATTTATGGTGGCCCGCCATGTCATTCAGTGTGGGCTGCCACATCATTTTCTGTTACGTAATTTAGAGTGGCCCACCATATCATTCAATGTGGTCTGCCAGTTAATTTAAGGTGGCCCGCCATGTTCTTCAATGTGGTCTGTCACATCATTTATTATGGTCTGCCACATCATTTATTGTGGCCCGCCATGTCATTCAGTGTGGGCTGCCACTTCATTTTTTGTTACGTAATTTAGAGTGGCCCACCATATCATTCAATGTGGTCTGCCAGTTAATTTAAGGTGGCCCGCCATGTTCTTCAATGTGGTCTGTCACATCATTTATTATGGTCTGCCACATCATTTATTGTGGCCCGCCATGTCATTCAGTGTGGGCTGCCACATCATTTAAAGTGGTTTGTCGCGTAATTTAGAGTGGCCCACCATATCATTCAATGTGGTCTGCCAGTTAATTTAAGGTGGCCCGCCATGTTCTTCAACGTGGTCTGCCACATCATTTATTATGGTCTGCCATGTCATTCAGTGTGGGCTGCCACATCATTCAAAGTGGTTTGGCACGTAATTTAGAGTGGCCCACCATATCATTCAATGTGGTCTGCCAGTTCATTTAAGGTGGCCCGCCATGTTCTTCAATGTGGTCTGCCACATCATTTATTGTGGCCCGCCATGTCATTCAGTGTGGGCCGCACCATCATTTAAAGTGGTTTGTCACGTAATTTAGAGTGGCCCACCATATCATTCAACGTGGTCTGCCAGTTAATTTAAGGTGGCCCGCCATGTTCTTCAACGTGGTCTGCCACATCATTTATTGTGGCCTGCCATGTCATTCAGTGTGGGCTGCCACATCATTTTTTGTTACGTAATTTAGAGTGGCCCACCATATCATTCAATGTGGTCTGCCAGTTAATTTAAGGTGGCCCGCCATGTTCTTCAATGTGGTCTGCCACATCATTTATTATGGTCTGCCACATCATTTATTGTGGCCCGCCATGTCATTCAGTGTGGGCTGCCACATCATTTTGTGTGGCCTGTCATTTCAGAAAACAAAAGAAAAATGAAAGTCAGCAGCCGATATTGACAGTAAAAAGTCGTTCTCGCAATTGTTGGATATGAATTCAAAGCATAACCAAGCATGCATCACTACAGCTCTTGTCTCAAAGCAGGTGTACCGTCACCACCGTGGCTTATTTTGAGTTTTTGGGTGTTTTCCTGTGTGTAGTGTTTTAGTTCTTGTCTTGCGCTCCCGCTGCTCCAAACGCTGTAAGTCTTTGCTGTCGTCCAGCATTCTGTTTTTGTTTACTTTGCAACCAGTTCCGTTTTAGCTTCGTTTTGTATAGACTTCCCTAAGCTTCAATGCCTTTTCTTAGCGGCACTCGCCTTTTGTTTATTTTTAGTTTAAGCGTTGGATGCCTCTTTACCAGTGTTCGGACTAACGCGTTACAAAGTAACGCGTTACTGTAACGCCATTAGTTTCGGCGGTAACTAGTAATCTAACGCGTTGTTTTTTATATTCAGTAACTCAGTTACCGTTACTACATGATGCGTTACTGCGTTATTTTACGTTACTTTTTATGTAGTATAAAGTGTGTTTTATCGGAGCGCTGCTGTGTCATCGTTCTGATTCTTCTTGTGTCACAAGCCGGAGAAGAGAGAGAGACATGCGCTCTGTGTGGGTGTGTGTGAGTGTGGGGAGGAGAGGGGGCGTGTCTGATCATGGCGGAGCCAGAAGTCGAGTTTGCTAACATGGAGATATTTTCACTACTTTTCTTTTGTCGAGCACAAAGAAAATAACATTTTAGTTAAATGTAAATTGTGCTTTGGATCAAAGATGCCATCTACTGCCCAAAACAGCAATTCAAATCTGCTGAAACAAGCTACATAAGCAACATGCTTCCACGAAGCTAGTAAAGAGCGATAGAGACTCTGATGCCACTTCACCTCCACCACCACTTAAGGATTAAGTCTGCCTCTGCTCATCATTCACCGCTGAAGGTACACACTCTGGCAATCAATGTTCCCTCCAATTGTTCATGTGTGTGAGCAAACGCAAAAAGTCCCTGAGCATTGAGTGGAGTCCATGTGAGCAACTTTAGACGTGCACACTGTGGCTACACCAGCAGCACACCTGTCCCAAACCTCACTAAATAACAACTTACATCTCCATCCATCCATCCATTTTCTACCGCTTGTCCTTTTCGGGGTCGCTGGAGCCTATCTCAGCTGCATTCGGGCGGAAGGCAGTGTACACCCTGGACAAGTCCCCACCTCATCACAGGGCCAACACAGATAGACAGACAACATTCTCTTATTATTATAATCAAATGACAGCAGTCATTTCCATTTCTAATAGAAGTGTTTAGGCCCACTTACAATGACAATAACAACAAATATTGTTTTTCATGAACTGTGTACTTGTATTGTTTGTCTGGGTGGAGGTCCTGCTTTGGAAATCATTTGTACCCCTTTCATTTAGTTCCCATTAAAACATTCACATGTTGCACAATGAGATGTAAGCAGGGGATCATGTGTACATTCCTGCAACTTCCTGTTTGTAAAACATATATTTTTATTAGTATTTATTTAATATACTAACAGCATTTAATGATTAATATTTATAAATGAAGATTCCTAATAAATGACACTAGAATAAGCACACATTTGATTGGTAAATCATAGTGTAACGACCTCGAATTACACTTTATGTGTGGTGTTGGAGTTGTCCGACTTTTTGTGTGGCTGTAAACGCATCACTGGCTAAGTGCCATATGTGCAAGTGTTGGCGCAAGTGAGAAAGAGCGAGCGGCTGCTGTTGATATAACAAAGTTGCTTTTGGTCTGGTTTGTACTGCAGAAAATGACCACTTTTGCTAGATATCATTTTTTTTACTAATGTTTTGGTGATGTGTTTATGGCCGACAATAAAGAGTTTTGCTCAGTAAAGAAAATGCCTGGTTAGGCTTTGTGTATGTAGTGTGTGCCTTTCTTGGTTTACATCTATGCTGTTATTATGCTGTTTGTTACTTATGTACGTTATGTTGCAGCTATTTAAAATAGTTTTGTCAATTTGTTCTGGCCAGAAACAAATTGGCCTTTGTAACATATCTTTGTGTGTTGTATGTAGAGCACATTGCTTAGCAGAGTTCAGTGATGCAAATGCATGTCAAGTTGATCAACAGATTGTATTATTGTCCAGTGCAATAACAGTACTGAAATGAAGGCTAAAAGGGCATTAATGGGAGCTTTAAAAAAAAAAAAGAAGTAACTAAATAGTTACTTTTCACAGTAATGCATTACTTTTTGGTGTAAGTAACTGAGTTACTTTTGAAATGAAGTAACTAGTAACTGTAACTAGTTACTGCTTTTCAGTAACTAACCCAACACTGCTCTTTACCTGCAAACCATGGTCGTCGTTCCCGACATCTACAAAGCAATTAGCTAGCTGCTGCCACCTACTGATATGGAAGAGTATTACACAGTTACTCTGCCGAGCTCCAGACAGCACAGACTAGAGATGCGCGGATAGGCAATTTATTTCATCCGCAACCGCGTCAGAAAGTCGTCAACCATCCGCCATCCACCCGATGTAACGTTTGATCAGAACTGCACCCGCCCGCCATCCGCCCGTTGTTATATATCTAATATTAATAAAAAATTAAAAAAAAGGTGAAAACTACGCGAATTGCACCTTGTGCAGACACGATTTTTCGATCGGACACAGAGGAATTAGCGATGTAAAAGACCACGTTGGGACAAAAAAACACAAGTCTAATGCCGTTGCTAGCGATACAAGTGGAAAACTTTCAACGTTTTTCGTCGCCCAAACAGATTCTTTGGATGTGATAAATGCCGAAGTTTTATTTACGGAGGCAATAATTGAGCATGGACTTCCAATCGCACTGGCTGATCACATGGGACAGTTAATAATGTAATGCAACCTTTAAAAATCATTACGCGGTGATCGCGATCCCAAAAATAAACTTTTCTTGCATGATAATGTCCAGAAAAATTTGCTTTATATTACTATAGAGTCCTTTTAACGAATGAGTTTGATGGTTTATCACAAACCTTAAATGAAAGAAGTCCTTTGTTCTCCTGCACCATGGCCTTGCTTGGTGTTTGGTGCGCAATCCTGTCGGCTGTATTTCACAGCACGACATACTGTTAAAAGTGTTTATACTATTTATGCTTTCAAGTCCAAGTTGAAGAAATCTTGTTAAATGTTGACAGCATAACTACCAAAATACAGAAGTATGTCCTTAATATTTTTGCAGTGCTATTTCTGTTGAAAAGTTCAAATGATTACATTAGAGATGTGATGTGCCACTTTTCAAGTGTCTGATGGCTTCAATTAATTTTCATTAATTTTTCATATTTTGAATTCTTTTGAAAGGCTTACAAAAAAACTACATTTGAATTGTAATTCCATGCTATTGACAGGACTATTAATTTTAATGAAGTTAGCTTACCATGTTTACAGTATGATAATTGTGATAGAAATGTGAATTTTAGGCACAGAATATTTTTTTACAATTGAACAAGGCAGTAGATTATACAAGCTTGGACAGAAAGTTAATAATGACACCAATTTTTTTTTTTAATGGAATTGTTTAGTACTGTTTTACCATTTGTTTACTGTAAAAAGTGTTTATACTTTCAATGAACAAATTGAAGTCTTGTGAAAGGTTGACAGGATAACTGGCATTAACTGTCAAAATCATTTCAAACTATTGAAGTTATCTTACAGAATAAACATGTCAATCAACCCATATGATTTTTGCTGTAATATTTTTGTTTTGAAAAGTCACTGTGACTGATAGAAAAGTGATGCTTTTAGCACTATTTTAACCTGTCTGAATGCAATCAATCATTTTGCGTCGGGGGGCGAAGGAATCCCCCACCAGGACTTTGTCCTGGACCTACCGGGGCCTGCTGCCCTTGGACCCTGGCTACTAGGTTTTTCTGATTTCAAAAGTTGGCAGGTATGCAATTAGCTAGCTGCTGCCACCTACTGATATGGAAGAGTATTACACGGTTACTAGAGATGCGCGGATAGGCAATTATTTCATCCGCAACCGCATCAGAAAGTCGTCAACCATCCGCCATCCACCCGATGTAACATTTGATCAGAACCGCACCCGCCCGCCATCCGCCCGCACCCGCCCGTTGTTATATATCTAATATAGACGATGCAAGGCATTAGTGAGGTTATAAAGCTTTTGTTTGTTAAAGAAAGGAGACTGATCCAATGCAGCACAGACATTCGCGTGCCACGCTGTCACGACCCAGACGCACACCAGTGCGCAATCATATGGGAGCCGCGCTGAGCGCACCTCCAAGCGCATCTCGCTGCCGGCGACGGCCAGGTATGGGCCCGACGCTCCAGCGCCATCCATTTTCAGGGCTAGTTGATTCGGCAGGTGGGTTGTTACACACTCCTTAGCGGGTTCCGACGTCCATGGCCACCGTCCTGCTGTCTATATCAACCAGGGTGAGCCCCACCCCTTTCGTGAGCGCACTGCGCGCGGAGTGACCCCTGTTACGCGCCCCCGGCAACAGGGGTGGCGGGCAGGTAAGCTGCGCGGGCGGAGCGCGCGGAGTGACCCCTGTTACGAGCCCCCGGCCACGGGGGTGGTGGGCAGGTAAGCTGCTTACCTTCTGCGCGTGACGCCGGCCGCGGCGAAGTCGGACGAGGCGGGGTGTCGGTGCGGTGGGCGCGGTGGTGACCCTGGACGTGCGTTGGGCCCTTCTCGCGGATCGCCTCAGCTACGGCTCCCGGTGGGGCCCTCTCGGGGGAAGGGGCCTCGGTCCCGGACCCCGGCGAGGCGTCCCTTCTCCGCTCCGTAAAAGTGTCCATCTCTTTTCTTTTTTTTTCTTCTGTTGTGGCATATGCTGCAGGTGCCTGCTCGTTTTTCGTATGTGGGTAACAACATTTAACTATGTATATATATTTACCAATTGGTTTAACTGCCACCCGCCTGAATCTATTTAAAATCTAATTTTTTTTTATTTCAACCGCCCGACCCGACCCGACCCGCGGATAAAATCTAATTTTTTTAAATTTCATCCGCCCGATCCGCGGATAATCCGCGGACTCCGCGGTTGTGCCCGCAAACCGCGCATCTCTAACGGTTACTCTGCCCAGCTCCAGACAGCACCGACACTCAACAACGGCACATTTGCGGATTATAATTACTGGTTTGCAAAACATATTTCTAACCCAATTAAGTGAAATGACATCATCTCCCACGGCACACCAGACTGTATCACTAGTGTTGTTTTTCAACCACATAGTAAGTGGTTGAAAAACACTTATGTGGACCACAAGGAAGTGTTTGAAATCATCATGTGACCCCTGGAAAGCGAGAGCTGTGAGGAAAACTTTGAAATGATGGCCCTGGGTTGACGGCGTCTGGAGTTTAAGCGTTAATAGGCTTCATTTGGAGGTAAACATGCTGATGACTCAGTTGGACCTGCTCTGTTATGTAAATATTGAGCGACTGTACAAACGTTTATTGGAATATTCATTCAAAGCACAGACACTAAAGTGTGAGTCACACTTCAAGTGCTTCTGGCAACTTCTGTTTGGGCATTTGAGAGCTCAGGATCACATGAAAACCCAAACATGTTTCTGCCTCCCGCCGTGCCGGGGGGATGTGGTGTGCATTTGAAGACGGTTGTAGCCACGTAGCCACGGTGAAAATGTTGTTTTGTTTGTCTCCTGCGGGGCCCAGAGCTTCTTCTTCTTCCCGCCTTGCCTTCATTTCTCTCTCTCTTCCAGTCCCCTTCAACAGCCCACATGAGCGTCTCCAAACCGCCGCCGCCGCCGCCCAACTCCCACCTGACCATCCCTCCTTCCTCTTCCTCCACGCCCTCGTCGTCCGCTACCTCGCCCTCGGCCACACCCCACTCCTCGGCCCCGCCCCCTCCCTCGCCCGTCAAGATTTCTATGCAGGAGCACTTTGCCATCAATGTGTGTCCGGGCCCCATCCTCCCCATCCCGCAGATCTCCGATTTCTTCCCACGCTTCCACGACTACCCCTGCACGCCGCCGCCGCCGCGGGAGAAGAAGATCCTGAAGGAGGAGACGTTCAACGGGGACATGGGCCTCGGCTTCAGAGATGAAAAGAAGCAAGCGGAGAGCAGCGCGGACCGAGAGGAGGCGGCCGACTCTGATGACGACGACAGTGAGTTTCTCGGCGTTTGTGTGTGTGTGTGTGTGTGTGTGTGTGTTCTGGCAATGCCTACTTAATGGGGACATGGCTCTGTTTACAGCGTCACCTTTAGGGGACCTCTGACGCAGTGACGTGCGGTCACTAGAGGCAGGTGAGGCCCCGCCTCACCTGCCATCATGGAAAGAAAAAAAATGTAAAAAGAAAAAAAAATTTTTTAATTGTTATATGTATCCAGTGATTATACTATAAAGTTATTTTTCCATTTAACTTCACCAGTTTTAGATTATTTTTATTCAAAATCGCTGAATTTTCACATTTGCCGTTCAAATACTGAGAAGAGACGGTTGCGGTGAACAGCAGCCAGTCGAGGCACGTCACTCAGTGCCTCAACATGGACGCACTCGGCTAACTGCTGGCCTGCTGTGCAGTGAGACTGTATTGCTATATGAATTATATTATACATTTCCATAGTTTAGTTAGCTGAGGTATATAATGTACAGTGTATTTTGTCAACAACTGTATGTGTGTAACGTATTTCTTGTGCTGAGCGATCATAAAACGGCTGCAAAAGACGCACTGGCTGAGGCTCGCCTCCTGCACCCCCGCTGTAGATTGCAAGCCCTGACAGGAGTGTTATATCAACTAAAGCCCACACTTAAACTTTCCACGTGCAAGATTGAATCTATTTAAAAAAGGTATTTCATAAGAAGCCAAAAAGTGCAAAAACAATAATGTTCGTGTTGGAGGAGTTGTGAATGACTGCAGGGCCACAACATTAGGTACACCTGCAGTATGCAGGTGTACCTAATGTTGTGGCCCTGACAGTATAATTGCTGCAACTTTTCTGCCATCTTATGGACATCGTGAGCAATTCAGGTAAATTTCGAAGTTTTGCAGCACAGCATTTTTATATGCGACCCAATCCAAACAACCTTTCCCACTCATCGTACAAAAAAAAAACCCAAAAAAAGTCAACACACATGGACACACATAACACAACCTGCTCACTAAACTTTGTGGATATTATAAAAAAATGTCTAAACACAACACATAATTCAAAACTACACCAATTTAAATTCTGTGTAATGCATGAAGAAAAAAATGAAAAACACTCAACACTGTTCCACATTTTAGCTGCTTGATATTTCTGATTGATTACACAACTTTAATGTTGTCCTTACAGAAGTAAACAAGGTAGGAGTCCAACTTTCACATACTCCTCTTAATATCCAATTATATTAATATATATATATATACCAGTGACGTGCGGTCACTAGAGGCAGGTGAGGCGGGGCCTCAACTGCCATCATGGAAAGAAAAAAAATGTAAAAAGAAAACAAATTAATTAAATTGTTATATGTATCCAGTGATTATACTATAAAGTTATTTTCCATTTAACTTCACCAGTTTTAGATTATTTTTATTCAAAATCGCTGAATTTTCACATTTGCCGTTCAAATACTGAGAAGAGACGGTTGCGGTGAACAGCAGCCAGTCGAGGCACGTCACTCAGTGCCTCAACATGGACGCACTCGGCTAACTGCTGGCCTGCTGTGCAGTGAGACCGTATTGCTATATGAACTATATTATACATTTCCATAGTTTAGTTAGCTGAGGTATATAATGTACAGTGTATTTTGTCAACAACTGTATGTGTGTAACGTATTTCTTGTGCTGAGCGATCATAAAACGGCTGCAAAAGACGCACTGGCTGAGGCTCGCCTCCTGCACCCCCGCTGTAGATTGCAAGCCCCGACGGGAGTGTTATATCAACTAAAGCCCACACTTAAACTTTCCACGTGCAAGATTGAATCTATTTAAAAAAGGTATTTCATAAGAAGCCAAAAAGTGCAAAAACAATAATGTTCGTGTTGGAGGAGTTGTGAATGACTGCAGGGCCACAACATTAGGTACACCTGCATACTGCAGGTGTACCTAATGTTGTGGCCCTGACAGTATAATTGCTGCAACCTTTCTGCTATCTTATGGACATCGTGAGCAATTCAGGTAAATTTCGAAGTTTTACAGCACAGCATTTTTATATGCGACCCAATCCAAACAACCTTTCCCACTCATCGTACAAAAAAAAAACAACCAAAAAAGTCAACACACATGGACACACATAACACAACCTGCTCACTAAACTTTGTGGATATTATAAAAAAATGTCTAAACACAACACATAATTCAAAACTACACCAATTTAAATTCTGTGTAATGCATGATGAAAAAAATGAAAAACACTCAACACTCTTCCACATTTTAGCTGCTTGATATTTCTGATTGATTACACAACTTTAATGTTGTCCTTACAGAAGTAAACAAGGTAGGAGTCCAACTTTCACATACTCCTCTTAATATCCAATTATATTAATATATATATATACCAGTGACGTGCGGTCACTAGAGGCAGGTGAGGCGGGGCCTCAACTGCCATCATGGAAAGAAAAAAAATGTAAAAAGAAAACAAATTAATTAAATTGTTATATGTATCCAGTGATTATACTATAAAGTTATTTTTCCATTTAATTTCACCAGTTTTAGATTATTTTTATTCAAAATCGCTGAATTTTCACATTTGCCGTTCAAATACTGAGAAGAGACGGTGCGGTGAACAGCAGCCAGCCGAGGCCCGTCACTCAGTGCCTCAACATGGACGGACTCGGCTAACTGCTGGCCTGCTGTGCAGTGAGACCGTATTGCTATATGAATTATATTATACATTTCCATAGTTTAGTTAGCTGAGGTATATAATGTACAGTGTATTTTGTCAACAACTGTATGTGTGTAATGTATTTCTTGTGCTGAGCGATCATAAAACGGCTGCAAAAGACGCACTGGCTGAGGCTCGCCTCCTGCACCCCCGCTGTAGATTGCAAGCCCCGACGGGAGTGATATATCAACTAAAGCCCACACTTAAACTTTCCACGTGCAAGATTGAATCTATTTAAAAAAGTTATTTCATAAGAAGCCAAAAATTGCAAAGACAATAATGTTCGTGTTGGAGGAGTTGTGAATGACTGCAGGGCCACAACATTAGGTACACCTGCAGTATGCAGGTGTACCTAATGTTGTGGCCCTGACAGTATAATTGCTGCAACTTTTCTGCCATCTTATGGACATCGTGAGCAATTCAGGTAATTTTCGAAGTTTTACAGCACAGCATTTTTATATGCGACCCAATCCAAACAACCTTTCCCACTCATCGTACAAAAAAAACCAACCAAAAAAGTCAACACACATGGACACACATAACACAACCTGCTCACTAAACTTTGTGGATATTATAAAAAAATGTCTAAACACAACACATAATTCAAAACTACACCAATTTAAATTCTGTGTAATGCATGATGAAAAAAATGAAAAACACTCAACACTGTTCCACATTTTAGCTGCTTGATATTTCTGATTGATTACACAACTTTAATGTTGTCCTTACAGAAGTAAACAAGGTAGGAGTCCAACTTTCACATACTCCTCTTAATATCCAATTATATTAATATATATATATACCAGTGACGTGCGGTCACTAGAGGCAGGTGAGGCGGGGCCTCAACTGCCATCATGGAAAGAAAAAAAATGTAAAAAGAAAACAAATTAATTAAATTGTTATATGTATCCAGTGATTATACTATAAAGTTATTTTCCATTTAACTTCACCAGTTTTAGATTATTTTTATTCAAAATCGCTGAATTTTCACATTTGCCGTTCTAATACTGAGAAGAGACGGTGGGGTGAACAGCAGCCAGTCGAGGCACGTCACTCAGTGCCTCAACATGGACGCACTCGGCTAACTGCTGGCCTGCTGTGCAGTGAGACTGTATTGCTATATGAATTATATTATACATTTCCATAGTTTAGTTAGCTGAGGTATATAATGTACAGTGTATTTTGTCAACAACTGTATGTGTGTAACGTATTTCTTGTGCTGAGCGATCATAAAACGGCTGCAAAAGACGCACTGGCTGAGGCTCGCCTCCTGCACCCCCGCCGTAGAATTGTTATATCAACTAAAGCCCACACTTAAACTTTCCACGTGCAAGATTGAATCTATTTAAAAAAGTTATTTCATAAGAAGCCAAAAAGTGCAAAAACAATAATGTTCGTGTTGGAGGAGTTGTGAATGACTGCAGGGCCACAACATTAGGTACACCTGCATACTGCAGGTGTACCTAATGTTGTGGCCCTGACAGTATAATTGCTGCAACTTTTCTGCCATCTTATGGACATCGTGAGCAATTCAGGTAAATTTCGAAGTTTTACAGCACAGCATTTTTATATGCGACCCAATCCAAACTCATCGTACAAAAAAAAACCCCCAAAAAAAGTCAACACACATGGACACACATAACACAACCTGCTCACTAAACTTTGTGGATATTATAAAAAAATGTCTAAACACAACACATAATTCAAAACTACACCAATTTAAATTCTGTGTAATGCATGATGAAAAAAATGAAAAACACTCAACACTGTTCCACATTTTAGCTGCTTGATATTTCTGATTGATTACACAACTTTAATGTTGTCCTTACAGAAGTAAACAAGGTAGGAGTCCAACTTTCACATACTCCTCTTAATATCCAATTATATTAATATATATATATACCAGTGACGTGCGGTCACTAGAGGCAGGTGAGGCGGGGCCTCAACTGCCATCATGGAAAGAAAAAAAATGTAAAAAGAAAACAAATTAATTAAATTGTTATATGTATCCAGTGATTATACTATAAAGTTATTTTCCATTTAACTTCACCAGTTTTAGATTATTTTTATTCAAAATCGCTGAATTTTCACATTTGCCGTTCAAATACTGAGAAGAGACGGTTGCGGTGAACAGCAGCCAGTCGAGGCACGTCACTCAGTGCCTCAACATGGACGCACTCGGCTAACTGCTGGCCTGCTGTGCAGTGAGACCGTATTGCTATATGAACTATATTATACATTTCCATAGTTTAGTTAGCTGAGGTATATAATGTACAGTGTATTTTGTCAACAACTGTATGTGTGTAACGTATTTCTTGTGCTGAGCGATCATAAAACGGCTGCAAAAGACGCACTGGCTGAGGCTCGCCTCCTGCACCCCCGCTGTAGATTGCAAGCCCCGACGGGAGTGTTATATCAACTAAAGCCCACACTTAAACTTTCCACGTGCAAGATTGAATCTATTTAAAAAAGGTATTTCATAAGAAGCCAAAAAGTGCAAAAACAATAATGTTCGTGTTGGAGGAGTTGTGAATGACTGCAGGGCCACAACATTAGGTACACCTGCATACTGCAGGTGTACCTAATGTTGTGGCCCTGACAGTATAATTGCTGCAACCTTTCTGCTATCTTATGGACATCGTGAGCAATTCAGGTAAATTTCGAAGTTTTACAGCACAGCATTTTTATATGCGACCCAATCCAAACAACCTTTCCCACTCATCGTACAAAAAAAAAACAACCAAAAAAGTCAACACACATGGACACACACAACACAACCTGCTCACTAAACTTTGTGGATATTATAAAAAAATGTCTAAACACAACACATAATTCAAAACTACACCAATTTAAATTCTGTGTAATGCATGATGAAAAAAATGAAAAACACTCAACACTGTTCCACATTTTAGCTGCTTGATATTTCTGATTGATTACACAACTTTAATGTTGTCCTTACAGAAGTAAACAAGGTAGGAGTCCAACTTTCACATACTCCTCTTAATATCCAATTATATTAATATATATATATACCAGTGACGTGCGGTCACTAGGGGCTGGTGAGGCAGGGCCTCACCTGCCATCATGGAAAGAAAAAAAATGTAAAAAGAAAACAAATTAATTAAATTGTTATATGTATCCAGTGATTATACTATAAAGTTATTTTCCATTTAACTTCACCAGTTTTAGATTATTTGTATTCAAAATCGCTGAATTTTCACATTTGCCGTTCAAATACTGAGAAGAGATGGTTGCGGTGAACAGCAGCCATTTGAGGCACGTCACTCAGTGCCTCAACATGGACGCACTCGGCTAACTGCTGGCCTGCTGTGCAGTGAGACCGTATTGCTATATGAATTATATTATACATTTCCATAGTTTAGTTAGCTGAGGTATATAATGTGCAGTGTATTTTGTCAACAACTGTATGTGTGTAACGTATTTCTTGTGCTGAGCGATCATAAAACGGCTGCAAAAGACGCACTGGCTGAGGCTCGCCTCCTGCACCCCCGCCGTAGAATTGTTATATCAACTAAAGCCCACACTTAAACTTTCCACGTGCAAGATTGAATCTATTTAAAAAAGGTATTTCATAAGAAGCCAAAAAGTGCAAAAACAATAATGTTCGTGTTGGAGGAGTTGTGAATGACTGCAGGGCCACAACATTAGGTACACCTGCAGACTGCAGGTGTACCTAATTCACAACTCCTCCAACACGAACATTATTGAAAGAAAAGAAAACAAATTAATTAAATTGTTATATGTATCCAGTGATTATACTATAAAGTTATTTTTTCATTCAACTTCACCAGTTTTAGATTATTTTTATTCAAAATCGCTGAATTTTCACATTTGCCGTTCTAATACTGAGAAGAGACGGTGCGGTGATCAGCAGCCAGCCGAGGCACGTCACTCAGTGCCTTGCATAAGGACTCCCAAAGGGAGTCCTTATGCAATGGGACATAAGGACCTATTGAATTTGTAAGGTTTTATTATTATTATACCGGCCGCCTCTTTGAGCACTAATTTGACCCACTTAACATGCTTCAAAACTCACCATATTTGACCCACACATCAGGACCTGCAAAAATTGTCTTTTAATGAAAAAACCGAACCCCAAAACTCAGAATTGCGCTCTAGCGCCCCCTAGAAAAAAACAAAACTAGACTGCCTGTAACTCCCACTAGGAAGGTCGAAAAGACATGAAACATGAAAATTCTCTATGTAGGTCTGACTTAGACCTAGATTTCATAATTGTACATCCTTGGGCAGAAATCAACAGAAAGTTGGCAATTCCCCCTTCAAGACAAAAAAGTACTAAAAACAGTCACTTTTGCCTCTTTGAGCTGTAATTTGACCCCCTTAACATGCTTCAAAACTCACCAAACTGAACACACACATCAGGACTGGCAAAAATTGCGATTTAATAAAAAAAAACCTAACCGCAATTTTTGAATAAAACGCTGAAAAAACTGCTCCTCGGAAGAAAAAAATGACAAAACTGCCTGTAACTCCCACTGGGAATGTCGGAGAGACATGAAACAAAAACCTCTATGTAGGTCTCA
This sequence comes from Nerophis lumbriciformis, assembly GCF_033978685.3. Classification (NCBI taxonomy): domain Eukaryota; kingdom Metazoa; phylum Chordata; class Actinopteri; order Syngnathiformes; family Syngnathidae; genus Nerophis; species Nerophis lumbriciformis. The sequence continues at coordinate 40,474,564 of NC_084572.2, forward strand.
CTTAGACCTACATTTCATAGATTGACAACCCCCCGCAAAAATCAACAGGAAGTTTGCTATTCCCCCTTCAAAACAGATTTTTTGTAAAAACCGGTCACCTTCCTTCAAAAACTATCTCCTCTGAGCGCGTTTGTCGTTTCGGCTTCAAACTAACACAGGAGAGAGATTGAACCCTTGTGTATAAAAGTACAGAACAGCGTTTTTCTAACTGCTCCGGTTTTGATTTTATGACCCTTCAAAGACCCGCTATGCGCTGATGCTGCTGCGCTGCTGTTTTTTTAAGATGGCTGCTTAAAAGCAGGAAGCACCAGCGTGCCCACACAATGCAGACAAGGTAGGTACACTAGACAAAAGTATTGGGACACTTATGACTACCACCGGACAAAAGTATTGGGACACTTATGACTACCACCGGACAAAAGTATTGGGACACTTAGGACTACCACTGGAAAAAAGTATTGGGACACCTACACTGGACAAATGTATTGGGACACTTAGGACTACAACTTGACAAAAGTATTGGGACACGTACTACTAAAACTGGACAAAAGTATTGGGACACTTAGGACTAGCACCTGCCAAATACGCGGGCCCGACCAACGCTGCTTGCAGCTTTAATTTGTTAATGTTATCCGTAGTATTGATATTAATAACGTTACGTTTATTTTGTGTAGTGTGCCTTAAATAATTCCCATCACATCGATTAATTGATATGATGGGAATCTTCAGATTGTTTGCTTGATGCTGCGATAGATTGAAGGTGTCATCATTTGCCACCTCAGTAGAATGCATGTCCACCTCTGGCACAGTCACTGCAAGAAAAAACATGATGTGAGTTGTGTATTATTCTAGGAGAAATGCTATGTGTGCAGGGATTTCCCAGCCGGGCGCTGGCTAGTTCTAGCTTAACTGACTCCTCACCCGGACTGACAGACTCTGTAATTGCCTGTGACCGGGCTTGCTCTAGTCTAGTTAGTCAAGTGTGACTCAGCCAGAAGTCTATGATCTCAATCCAATGTAAAATGTTTGGTGCAAATGGAAGAAAATGGTTCAGGAGGGTTTAAAGTTAGGGTTACCCTAACCCCAACCCGGACTCTGACCCTAACCCACAACAGCAAGAGTTGTTTGTCAGTGGTTAAGTCCGTGCCTCAGAGACTTCAAGCTGGTATAGAAGTCAGAGGTGGCACAACAAAGTAGGAGTGTTTGTTTGTTTCATTATTCCATATTAGTTTCCTCATAATTGAGTGATTCCATAATTGTTTCACTCTGCTTCATGTCAAAATGAAACTATTACTGACTGCCACAATTTGTTCCCTTGATTTATTTTAGTGTTTCTTAAGTTATTAGTAAAACATGACTCCAGGTCTGTGTAATGTGCTATCTGCTGCTTTTCTACAAAATGAAACAACTGAACGATCATGTGATGAACTGGTGCTTCTATCATTTTTCTCCCGGGGGTTGTAATTGTGCTTGTCTCCGTGTAAGCAACTCTGTGATTTACTGCATCAGTCACACTTTATATTTCTGCTCATTTTCTAAATGGTAATTCAAGTAGGGGACGCTCATTTTCATCAACATAAACCAGCGGTGACTAAACTTTATTTATATATATATATATATATATATATATATATATATATATATATATATATATATATATATATATATATATATATATATGTCTTAATAAGGTTATCCAAAAAAAAAAAACAAAAAAAAAATACGTGCACCATGACAGCAACCACCCACCCACCACCACGAAAAGAATACCTACCGGAATCAATAAAAGGCTATCGATGCTGTCATCTAGCAAAGCTGAATTTGACCAAGCAACCCCCCCGTACCAAAAAGCCCTTGATGAAAGCGGATACAATTTCACCCTCACCTATGAACCCACGCCAGGAAACCAGCCAAAAAAGAACAGAAAACGAAACGACATCATCTGGTACAACCCCCCATACAGCAAAAACGTCTCAACGAACATTGGACACAAATTCCTCAATCTGATTGACAAACACTTTCCCAAAGACAACAACCTAAGAAAAGTATTCAACAAGAACAACATTAAATTGAGCTACAGCTGCATGAACAATATACGACAAATCATCTCAAACCACAACAAAACAATTGCAAATGAGCCGTCGACCCCCAGTCAGAACGACTCCAAAACCAACAAAGGATGTAATTGTCGAAAGAAACCTGATTGCCCCCTCAACGGGGGGTGCTTACAAACATCAGTTGTCTACCAATCTAAGGTAATACGCAAGGACATTAACACATCCGACACATATGTAGGATTAACCGAGGGTGAATTTAAAACCAGATGGAACAATCACAAGGCTTCTTTCAGGAACAAAAACCTGCGAAATACCACAGAACTCAGCAAACACATTTGGGACCTCAAAGACAATAATGTTGAATATTCAATAACATGGCAAATTCTTGCATCCAGCACACCTTACAATAGTGGTAATAAAAGATGCAACCTATGCTTGAAAGAGAAACTGTTTATTATTTACCGTCCAGACCTGTCATCCCTCAACAAGCGCAGCGAAATTGTAACAACATGCCGCCATAGACGGAAACACCTCCTAGGTAACACATGAGCCAATCACCACGCCCCTAGGCCAGCCTGTACCCACCCACTCTGTGCCCTATATAAACCATGGTATGCGAATGCTCCCATTAAAACCTCCTGATGATTGAGGGTACCCCCCCTCATGAAACAGGCCTGTAGAGATGAAATAGTCTTGTGATTTTTTTCCCCACACATACATATATATATATATATATATATATATATATATATATATATATATATATATATATATATATATATATATATATATATATATATATATATATATATATATCAGTGACGTGTGGTGAGGTTGATGGCTGGTGAGGCACTGACTTCATCACAGTCAGATTTACAAACATATGAACCCTACAGAGTATCTTATTCACCATTTGATTGGCAGCAGTTAACGGGTTATGTTTAAAAGCTCATACCAGCATTCTTCCCTGCTTGGCACTCAGCATCAAGGCTTGGAATTGGGGGTTAAATCACCAAAAATTATTCCTGGGCGCGGCGCCGCTGCTGCCCACTGCTCCCCTCACCTCCCAGGGGGGTGAACAAGGGGATGGGTCAAATGCAGAGGACACATTTCATTACACCTAGTGTGTGTGTGACAATCATTGCTACTTTAACTTAACTTTAACTTTACACATACAAACTGTAGCACACAAAAAAAGCACATTTAATAAAAACAACTTTATTATGGTCTTACCTTTACTTATAAATGAAGTCCATGCGCCGCTGTTGTGTTGGATTAATGCACCCCCTGACGAGAGTGTTATATCAACTAAAGCCCTCACTTCAACTTTCCACGTGCAAGATTGAATCTATTTAAAAAAGTGTAACCGAGGGTTTATAAATGTGGCCTATACTGTATGAAACTACAAAATAACAAACACGGAGTCTCCAGTTTACACGAGGACCACTTTATTTACCTTCTTTCAAAAACCTCCGCTCCACTTCAACGTGTCATCACTTCCGCTCTTAGCGCCTTCAAAATAAGAGCTCAAGGCATATACTGTATAACAGCGCATAACAGGAACTTAACATCACAAAGAGGAAAGCCCATGAAAATAGGTTACAAAAGTTATTTAATAAGAAGCCAAAAAGTGCAAAAACAATAATGTTCGTGTTGGAGGAGTTGTGAATTAGGTACACCTGCAGTCTGCAGGTGCACCTAATGTTGTGGCCCTGCAGTCATTCACAACTCCTCCAACACGAACATTATTGTTTTTGCACTTTTTGGCTTCTTATGAAATAACTTTTTTAAATAGATTCAATCTTGCACGTGGAAAGTTTAAGTGTGGGCTTTAGTTGATACAACACTCCTGTCAGGGGTTGCATTCTACGGCGGGAGTTCAACCACCAGGAGGCGGGATTACTGGAGCCTCAGCCAGTGCGTCTTTTGCCGCCGTTTTATGATCGCTCAGCACAAGAAATACGTTACACACATACAGTTGTTGACAAAATACACTGTACATTATATACCTCAGCTAACTAAACTATGGAAATGTATAATATAATTCATATAGCAATACGGTCTCACTGCACAGCAGGCCATTACCGAGTCATTGCGCAATCCATGTTGAGGCACTGAGTGACGTGCCTCAACCGGCTGCTGTTCACCGCACCGTCTCTTCTCAGTATTTGAACGGCAAATGTGAAAATTCAGCGATTTTGAATAAAAATAATCTAAAACTGGTGAAGTTAAATGGAAAATAACTTTATAGTATAATCACTGGATACATATAACAATTTAATTAATTTGTTTTCTTTTTACATTTTTTTTCTTTCCATGATGGCAGTTGAGGCCCCGCCTCACCTGCCTCTAGTGACCGCACGTCACTGGTATATATATATATTAATATAATTGGATATTAAGAGGAGTATGTGAAAGTTGGACTCCTACCTTGTTTACTTCTGTAAGGACAACATTAAAGTTGTGTAATCAATCAGAAATATCAAGCAGCTAAAATGTGGAACAGTGTTGAGTGTTTTTCATTTTTTTCATCATGCATTACACAGAATTTAAATTGGTGTAGTTTTGAATTATGTGTTGTGTTTAGACATTTTTTTATAATATCCACAAAGTTTAGTGAGCAGGTTGGGTTATGTGTGTCCATGTGTGTTGACTTTTTTGTGGGGGTTTTTTTGCACGATGACTGGGAAAGGTTGTTTGGATTGGGTCGCATATAAAAATGCTGTGCTGTAAAACTTCGAAATTTACCTGAATTGCTCACGATGTCCATAAGATGGCAGAAAAGTTGCAGCAATTATACTGTCAGATATTTCAAATGAAGTAGGAGGCACCCGGAGGGCCCATCCATCCATCCATCCATCCATCTTCTTCCGCTTATCCGAGGTCGGGTCGCGGGGGCAGCAGCCTAAGCAGGGAAGCCCAGACTTCCCTCTCCCCAGCCACTTCGTCCAGTTATTCCCGGGGGATCCCGAGGCGTTCCCAGGCCAGCCGGGAGACATAGTCTTCCCAACGTGTCCTGGGTCTTCCCCGTGGCCTCCTACCGGTCGGACGTGCCCGAAACACCTCCCGAGGGAGGCGTTCGGGTGGCATCCTGACCAGATGCCCGAACCACCTCATCTGGCTCCTCTCCATGTGGAGGAGCAGCGGCTTTACTTTGAGCTCCTGCCGGATGACAGAGCTTCTCACCCTATCTCTAAGGGAGAGCCCCGCCACCCGGCGGAGGAAACTCATTTGGGCCGCTTGTACCCGTGATCTTGTCCTTTCGGTCATGACCCAAAGCTCATGACCATAGGTGAGGATGGGAACGTAGATCGACCGGCTCAGCTCCTTCTTCACCACAACGGATCGATACAGCGTCCGCATTACTGAAGACACCGCACCGATCCGCCTGTCGACCTCACCATCCACTCTTCCCTCACTCGTGAACAAGACCGGGGTGGTGGTTCCTCACTTTAAGAAGGGGAACCGGAGGGTGTGTTTCAACTATCGTGGGATCACACTCCTCAGCCTTCCCGGTAAGGTCTATTCAGGTGTACTGGAGAGGAGGCTACGCCGGATAGTCGAACCTCGGATTCAGGAGGAACAGTGTGGTTTTTGTCCTGGTCGTGGAACTGTGGACCAGCTCTATACTCTCGGCAGGGTCCTTGAGGGTGCATGGGAGTTTGCCCAACCAGTCTACATGTGTTTTGTGGACTTGGAGAAGGCATTCGACCGTGTCCCTCGGGAAGTCCTGTGGGGAGTGCTCAGAGAGTATGGGGTATCGGACTGTCTTATTGTGGCGGTTCGCGCCCTGTACGATCAGTGTCAGAGCTTGGTCCGCATTGCCGGCAGTAAGTCGGACACGTTTCCAGTGAGGGTTGGACTGCGCCAAGGCTGCCCTTTGTCACCGATTCTGTTCATAACCTTTATGGACAGAATTTCTAGGCGCAGTCAAGGCGTTGAGGGTATCTGGTTTGGTGGCTGCAGGATTAGGTCTCTGCTTTTTGCAGACGATGTGGTCCTGATGGCTTCATCTGGCCAAGATCTTCAGCTCTCACTGGATCGGTTCGCAGCCGAGTGTGAAGCGACTGGGATGGGAATCAGCACCTCCAAATCCGAGTCCATGGTTCTCGCCCGGGTTGGAGAGGAGATCTTGCCCCAAGTGGAGGAGTTCAAGTACCCGGAGGGCCAGATACTTTTATTCAATTGGTGCCATCTTGTGGGCCTTTAGTAAATAAATGAATGAATGAATGAATACTGGCCCAAGTTGAGACAGCCCTGACCTAAACACATGTACAAGTCTCCAAGAACAGGTCTGTCCCGACCATTAGGACGTTTCAAAGTGTTTAATACGACGCGCCTTAAAAAGGAAGATTTTGTTTTAGAAGTAAACTAATCCTTTATTTTGTCTTTGCGCGTGACTTCCTCTCCAACACAAGCAGATTTGAGCTAAATTGAACAGATGTTTTGCGGCGACCGGTAAATATAGAAGCTCTGCATGTATTTAGTGCAGGAATACAGAACCGCCATGGTGGAAACTGAACATATTGACCTGAATCGATTAACGTGGACCCCGACTTAAACAAGTTGAATAACTTATTGGGGTGTTACCATTTAGTGGTCAATTGTAGGGAATATGTACTGTACTGTGCAATCTACTAATAAATGTTTCAATCAATCAAAAAAAAATAATTAAAAGGGAAATAGTCCGCTGTTGTTACGCATCCAGTGGAAATCCGGTGTTGGAGGTTTTTTAAGTTTTCCTCGTCATTACGGAACAACAGAATGAAAGTGCGGTAGTTTTTTAAATTGACGATTCGGTTATTTTTAAGTCATTATAAACGTAATGCAGTCTCAGACCGGTCCTCCAATCATCATGCGGGAGCTCAGCGTCCAGGCCGGCCGAGGCCAAGCCAACCTTCCATTCACTTCCAGGGACCTCAGCGTCCAATGCTGAGCATTTAACCAATGACTGTCCAGTTTCTTTCAACTCTATGCTCCCCCATTGAAGTCAGCAAACGCCCCACTTTAAAGGAGCCATATGTAATTAAAGCTGCAAGCAGCATTGGTCGGGCCCGCATATTTGGCAGGTGCTAGTCCTAAGTGTCCCAATACTTTTGTTCAGTTTTCGTCATAAGTGTCCCAATACTTTTGTCTACTTTTAGTCCGAATTCTCCCAATACTTTTGTTTAGTGTACCTACCTAGTCTGCATTGTGTGGGCACGCTGGTGCTTCCTGCTTTTAAGCAGCCTTCTTGAAAAAACAGCAGCATCAGCGCAGCGGCTCATTGAAGGGTCATAAAATCAAAACCGGAGCCGGTATTAAAACTCTTTCGATAACTTTTAATCAAAAGGGTTCAATCCCTCTCCTGTGTTAGTTTGAAGCCGAAACAACAAACACGTTCAGAGGAGATAATGTTTGAAGAAAGGTGACCGGTTTTTACAAAAATGTTGTGTTGAAGGGGGAATAGCAAGCTTCTTGTAGATTTTTGCTGGGGGTTGTCAATTTATGAAATGTAGGTCTAAGTGAGACCTACGGAGAGGATTTTGTTTCATGTCTCTCCGACCTTCCCAGTGGGAGTTACAGGCAGTTTTGTCATTTTTTTCTCCCGAGGAGCAGTTTTTTCTCCGTTTTATTCAAAAATTGCTTTAGAGCGCAATTTTTAAATTTGGGGTTAGGTTTTTTTATTAGATCACAATTTTTGCCAGTCCTGATGTGTGCGTTCAGTTTGGTGAGTTTTGAAGCGTGTTAAAGGGGTCAAATTACAGCTCAAAAAGGCAAAAGTGACTGTTTTTAGTACTTTTTTGTCTTGAAGGGGGAATTGCCAACTTCCTGTTGATTTTTGCCCGAGGATATACAATTATGAAAACTAGGTCTAAGTCAAACCTACATAGAGGTTTTTGTTTCATGTCTCTCCGACCTTTTTAGTGGGAGTTACAGGCAGTCCTAGGGGGCGCTAGAGCGCAATTTTGAGTTTTGGGGTTCGGTTTTTTTATTAGAAGACAATTTTCGCAGGTCCTGATGTGTGGGACAAATATGGTGAGTTTTGAAGCATGTTAAGTGGGTCAAATTAGTGCTCAAAGAGGCGGCGGAAGAATAATAAAGAAAGAATAAAACCTTAGAAATTCAATAGGTCCTTATGTCCCATTGCATAAGGACTCCCTGTGGGAGTCCTTATGCAATGGGCCATGCGGGCCCTAATAATGTGGCCAGAAAGGGTACTGCAATCCCGGTCAAAAGTCTGTAATCCCCTCTCCCTGACTGAGGTTGCCAGATACGCAGCCGAATCCAGCTGGATTGACTGGGCTACTCCGAAGAACTTCAAACTTCCACTGCCTCCTACTGGGGGTTGAGGTCTGGGACCATAATAGCTGAATAGACAAGCGTTTTGTCAATAACAAATCTCTAACCAACATTTTTGACACAGAAATGAGGCTATTTTCAGCAAGAAGTAGGTCACGCCTGCGTACAATATCACGTTATTGTCAGTACCAACAAAGACTAAAACCAACTACAACCAACACTAGCAATGGTTGTACTGGTGAAAATAAGTAGAGCATGCTTAGCAGCCTAATGTACGCCCAAAACTAAAGAGACATTTGACCAAGGTATGCCTATAGGCTACTGTTTCAAACCTGTCAGATTGCCATATAACTTGGTGCATGTAGTCCACAATATGCAAACACCAATGAGGAATTATTTCATCGTATTATTTGTCTCCATACCTTTCACATTGCAATGATGACTAATGTTGGAACCCATTTCCTCAGCGTATCAGCATATTGAGAAGGAAATAGGCACTGACACTACCCATATCCACATAGCTTTTATTTGTACTAAATATATGTTATATGCTGTCAGTTGGATGACATACATGCTAGCTAGCATATATTTCCACCGTTAGCCTGTATGTCCATGTGTTATTGACCGGGCTAGCATGCTAGCATTAGTTGCAGGAACATACTTTCTTCCTACTGTATTGGACAATATAGTTTACGTACTGTTGCGTTTTGGACCAGTTGTTCCTCCCAGGGAATTCAAGTCACAATTGGCTCCCAAGTTCTTTCCGACACTTAAAGCTGAGTTGAAAAACCACCAGAGACAGAATAGGTATTTTGTTGTATATTCTCAAAGCTTTGCCAATATACATTGATTGAGACCAGTCTAACCCTAGAACATTCTATTGCGCCTCCCAAAATGGTCTGTCTTCCCGATCCCACCACCCTCTCTCTCGTCCCATCTCTGTAGACAAAACAAATGCTAGTCAAAACACATTCCAAAGAGCTCAAGGTTAACACACACAGTATACTTGCTGACAGAGCATCAAGAGAAGAAATGGAAAACACGAGCTGTTTTCAAATATGACAAAGAAATGGAAGAAGTACAACTTAAATTCGGATATATGTAAATATCTGCCTCCGACAGTACCAAATGTCCATTTCCATTTATTACAAGTAATAAGAAAAGGTAAATGTCTGACTTACCTATCAAGTTCGGCGTAAAATGAAAACATTTTCAATGGTCTCCAGCTTTCAAAGACATTCCCGATACAAATCCTGGTTTTGTTCCTGTCTTGGTCATGGATAAGTTTGAGAATGGTAACTTTTAGATGGACTAAGGTCTGACATGTTTAGTAACTTTACCAGTGGCAGTAGCCAGACCAAGATAGCAACCAGGATGTGACACACTCACAGACTTTCTAATTGGTCAAACGGTGGAGGGCGGGGCATCGAAATGAAAATAATAACAACATTTCGGGGCTGCAAATCAAATTTTGAAATGATCATATGAACTGCTGTTATCAGTTATAGGGGTATTGGAAAAGAACATTATTTATTAATGACATATCAGGGACATTTAATGACATGACATTATTACATATGGCTCCTTTAGTATTCTCTAATGCAGTGTTTTTCAACCTTTTTTGAGCCAAGGCACATTTTTTGCGTTGAAAAAATGCGGAGGCACACCACCAGCAGAAATCATTAAAAAAACGAAACTCAGTTGACAGTAAAAAGTCGTTGTCGCAATTGTTGGATATGACTTTGAAGAAACTAGAATATTAAACATTAAACATGTTTTCAGTTATTTCACCTTTTTTTTTGTTTAGTACATAACTCCACATGTGTTCATTCATAGTTTTGATGTGACAATCTACAATGGAAATAGTCATGGAAATAAAGAAAACACATTGAATGAGAAGGTGTGTCCAAACTTTTGCGCTGTACTGTATATATAATAATAATAATAATAATAATAGATTTTATTTGTAAAAAGCACTTTACATTGAGTAAACAACCTCAAAGTGCTACAGTGTATTAAAAATAAAAATAAAATAAAAAATAAAAAGATAATAAAAAAATAAATAAAAATTAAAAATAGAACAGCCAAATAGCTAAAAATAGTATGCATACATCTTAAAAAAGGCTTTCTTAAAAAGAAGGGTTTTTAAGCATCTTTTAAAAGCATCCACAGTCTGTGGTACCCTCAGGTGGTCAGGGAGAGCGTTCCACAGACTGGAAGCGGCGGAGCAGAAAGCCCAGTCTCCCATTGTTCGTAGTATATATACATATATACTGTATGTGTGTATATATATATGTATACATATATATATATATATATACTGTGTATATATATATATATATATATATATATATATATATATATATATATATATATTTATTTTTTTTTTATTTTTTATTTTTTGGCCCTAGTGTGTGAATGTGAGTGTGAATGTTGTCTGTCTATCTGTGTTGGCCCTGCGATGAGGTGGCGACTTGTCCAGGGTGTACCCCGCCTTCCGCCCGAATGCAGCTGAGATAGGCTCCAGCGCCCCCCCCCCCCCCCCCGCGACCCCAAAAGGGACAAGCGGTAGAAAATGGATGGATGGATGGACTTCAAAGCATAACCAATCATGCATCACTATAGCTCTTGTCTCAAAGTAGGTGTACTGTCACCACCTGTCACGTCACACCCTGACTTATTTGGAGTTTATTGCTGTGTTCCTGTGTGTAGTGTTTTACTTCTTGTCTTGCGCTCCTATTTTGGTGGCTTTTTCTCTTTTTTTTTGCTATTTTCCTGTAGCAGTTTCATGTCTTCCTTTTGAGCGATATTTCCCACATCTACTTTGTTTTTGACAAGACTCTGCAGCATCGCGTGGACATCGGGGGCGGTACCTCTGGATTGGCAGACCGGGGTGGTGGTTCCTCTCTTTAAGAAGGGGAACCGGAGGGTGTGTTCTAACTATCGTGGGATCACACTCCTCAGCCTTCCCGGTAAGGTCTATTCAGGTGTACTGGAGAGGAGGCTACGCCGGATAGTCCAACCTCGGATTCAGGAGGAACAGTGTGGTTTTCGTCCTGGTCGTGGAACTGTGGACCAGCTCTATACTCTGGGCAGGGTCCTTGAGGGTGCATGGGAGTTTGCCCAACCAGTCTACATGTGCTTTGTGGACTTGGAGAAGGCATTGGACCGTGTACCCCGGGAAGTCCTGTGGGGAGTGCTCAGAGAGTATGGGGTATCGGACTGTCTTATTGTGGCAGTCCGCTCCCTGTATGATCAGTGTCAGAGCTTGGTCCGCATTGCCGGCAGTAAGTCGGACACGTTTCCAGTGAGGGTTGGACTCCGCCAAGGCTGCCCTTTGTCACCCATTCTGTTCATAACCTTTATGGACAGAATTTCTAGGCGCAGTCAAGGCGTTGAGGGGATCTGGTTTGGTGGCTGCAGGATTAGGTCTCTGCTTTTTGCAGATGATTTGGTCCTGATGGCTTCATCTGGCCAGGATCTTCAGCTCTCACTGGATCGGTTCGCAGCCAAATGTGAAGCGACTGGGATGAGAATCAGCACCTCCAAGTCCGAGTCCATGGTTCTCTCCCGGAAAAGGGTGGAGTGCCATCTCCGGGTTGGGGAGGAGATCTTGCCCCAAGTGGAGGAGTTCAAGTACCTCGGAGTCTTGTTCACGAGTGAGGGAAGAGTGGATCGTGAGATCGACAGGCGGATCGGTGCGGCGTCTTCAGTAATGCGGACGCTGTATCGATCCGTTGTGGTGAAGAAGGAGCTGAGCCGGAAGGCAAAGCTCTCAATTTACCGGTCGATCTACGTTCCCATCCTCACCTATGGTCATGAGCTTTGGGTCATGACCGAAAGGACAGGATCACAGGTACAAGCGGCCCAAATGAGTTTCCTCCGCCGAGTGGCGGGGCTCTCCCTTAGAGATAGGGTGAGAAGCTCTGTCATTCGGGGGGAGCTCAAAGTAAAGCCGCTGCTCCTCCACATCGAGAGGAGCCAGATGAGGTGGTTCGGGCATCTGGTCAGGATGCCACCCGAACGCCTCCCTAGGAAGGTGTTTCGGGCACGTCCGACCGGTAGGAGGCCACGGGGAAGACCCAGGCCACGCTGGGAAGACTATCTCTCCCGGCTGGCCTGGGAACGCCTCGGGATCCCCCGGGAGGAGCTGGACGAAGTGGCTGGGGAGAGGGAAGTCTGGGCTTCCCTGCTTAAGCTGCTGCCCCCGCGACCCGACCTCGGATAAGCGGAAGAAGATGGATGGATGGATACTTTGTTTTAGCAATCAAGAATATTTCAGTTGTTTTTATCCTTCTTTGTGGGGACATTGTTGATTGTCACGTCATGTTCGGATGTACATTGTCTTTGCTCCACAGTAAGTCTTTGCTGTCATCCAGCATTCTGTTTTTGTTTACTTTGTAGCCAGTTCAGTTTTAGTTTTGTTCTGCGTAGCCTTCCCTAAGCTTCAATGCCTTTTCTTAGGGGCACTCACCTTTTGTGTATTTTTGGTTTAAGCATTAGACACCTTCTTACCTGCACACTGCCTCCCGCTGTTTCCCACATCTACAAAGCAATTAGCTACCTGCTGCCACCTACTGATATGGAAGAGTATTACACGGTTACTCTGCCTAGCTCTAGACAGCACCGACACTCAACAACAACACATCATTTGCAGACTATAATTACTGCTTTGCAAAAATCTTTTCAACCCAAATAGGTGAAATTAGACAATCTTCCACGGCACACCAGACTGTATCTCACGGCACACGAGTGTGGTTGAAAAACACTGCTCTTATGCACTGTGACGCCACCATAATGACTGAGGCAGAAGTTGCCAAAATGACTCATTCTGAGCAAAAGTTGAGCATTCTGAACTCAAAATATGTATTACATTTGAGAGAACGCTGAGTCTAAGACTAATGGCCGCTGCTCGCTGGAAGCTCACTACTTGATTTATTGCAACCGTCTCACTCAGCCTTTTACACTTCTGCTCATTTTCCAAACGCTAATCAAACCAGGCGGGTCAATTCATATTAGCAGCGCCATGTTGCTACGTCTAATGTGACTCAGCTATTCCTCTGGTCTTCTTGCTTGCAGCCTACTTGGGGACGCTGGAGTTCACTCTGCTCTTTGACCAGGAGAACAACTGTCTGCACTGCACCATCCACAAGGCCAAGGTGAGCACTGCACCATCCACAAGGCCAAGGTGAGCACTGCTTGAAGGTGCAGGGCTGGACCATTATGGCACAAATAACAACCGCCGCCATTTTTGATTGATATCGAAATCGCCATTAACAACATGATTATTCATTCATTTGAAAAGAGGAGTATTTACTGTACCACCAGAACTCAACTTGAAATGTAACTTAAAAGAACAACATATATTAAGGGTGTAACAGTACGTGTATTTGCATTGAACCGTTTCGGTACGGGGGTTCTGGTTCGGTTCGGAGGTGTACCGAAGGAGTTTTCACACGGACATATTAAGTAGCGTCAGGCCCGGCCCTAACCAATCTGGCGCCCTAGGCAAGATTTTAGGTGCCCCCCCCACATCGGCAGTGAAGTGTATATACTCACAAGAAACCAAATAGCTTTGTCTTTGACCTTTTTTTTTTACTTACAACTATACCTAATATATAAAGGGGTGGAAAAGTGACTATTACCTGCAGGGCAAACATTAGCTAACCAGAAGGCAAAAACAATGTAAACGAAAAACACCTGCTTAAAAGATCTAATACAAATGTCCCTGAGGAATGTAAGGTGGGAGTACTGTAATTACCTAACGTTACATTATTATTTTCCATAACAATTTAGCCCCCTCCACAATATTAACCCGACGTAAAAACAGAACTAGCTATTTATTGATTAGCAATTGCCGAATCATGTAACATTAGCTTTATGCTAAAAAGCCAGGTTACTATCACATTCTGTAACAGACAAATAATTTCATGTAGGCTAACGTTACCTACCTGCTAACTCTGTCTTTTTCTCGTTTCTCCTCCTCTTCTTTTCTCTTTTTTCTTCCCTGGGCACCTGACAGTTTTGGCCGTTTTGACATCTTGTGTTGATTTTTAGATGTGGTGACATCCAAAAAGAGTCATGATACGGGAAGGGAGGGGGTGCACCGTGCGGGAGGAAGGGGGGGGCTAATGTTGTAACAAATAATATTTCTATTAAATAGGCTTTACTTTGCATTTTAATTAACGTGGGATTATTTTTTGTATTTAGAAATAATAGTACCAACTTTTTTTTTTTTCTCCAACATTTGTGGCACTGGCGTGGCGCCCCCTGATGGACGGCGCCCTTAGCATTTGCCTATACGGCCTATGCCACGGGCCGGCCCTGAGTAGCGTAACGCACGTTGTGTAAACAATGCACACCGAGGCACAACACACGGCATGCTAGCAGCTAACGGGCTAGGATAGACTGACCATACGTCCTCTTTTCACCGGACATGTCCTCTTTTGCGGAGTTTCTTAAATGCCTCAAATGTCCGGCATTTTGAGTTAGGGTTGCGTGTATTTTCAATGTACGTTCAGGGTTAAGAAGGGGTTAAAAACAAAACAAACAGCAGCATTGGTGAGGGAGGGGCAGAGACAGAGAGAGAGAGAGAGCTATGATAAACGCGCATGCGTCGCCAGGCTCTGCTTTTTATCCATAGATTTATCACATTTAATGTTTTATTATCTATAGCAGGGGTGTCAAAAGTGTGCCCCGGAGGCCATTTGCAGCTAATGTTTTAAAGGCCCGCGGCACATTCTAAAAATACTAATAAAATAAACAAAAACATAACAAAAGTGAAATAAAAAAGCTTAAAGGTTAAATGTCATTTATAAAAAGTTGCAATGTTGACTAATAAAACGAAGCTGTTTTTTTTTCTTTCTTTCAAACTGTCATTGCTCAAAACATAATATTGAATCAAAATCAATGTTATTCTGAATTATTGACCTATCCAAGGTTCCCATTACTTCACATCAAATATTACACTAAGACAAATATTTTTGGTGGAAGATTTTGCAGCATCGCGTGGACATCGGGGGCGGTACCACTGGATTGGCAGACCGGGGTGGTGGTTCCTCTCTTTAAGAAGGGGAACCGGAGGGTGTGTTCTAACTATCGTGGGATCACACTCCTCAGCCTTCCCGGTAAGGTCTATTCAGGTGTACTGGAGAGGAGGCTACGCCGGATAGTCCAACCTCGGATTCAGGAGGAACAGTGTGGTTTTCGTCCTGGTCGTGGAACTGTGGACCAGCTCTATCCTCTCGGCAGGGTCCTTGAGGGTGCATGGGAGTTTGCCCAACCAGTCTACATGTGTTTTGTGGACTTGGAGAAGGCATTCGACCGTGTCCCTCGGGAAGTCCTGTGGGGAGTGCTCAGAGAGTATGGGGTATCGGACTGTCTGATTGTGGCAGTTCGCTCCCTGTATGATCAGTGCCAGAGCTTGGTCCGCATTGCCGGTAGTAAGTCGGACACGTTTCCGGTGAGGGTTGGACTCCGCCAAGGCTGCCCTTTGTCACCGATTCTGTTCATAACTTTTATGGACAGAATTTCTAGGCGCAGTCAAGGCGTTGAGGGGATCCGGTTTGGTGGCTGCAGGATTAGGTCTCTGCTTTTTGCAGATGATGTGGTCCTGATGGCTTCATCTGGCCAGGATCTTCAGCTCTCACTGGATCGGTTCGCAGCCGAGTGTGAAGCGACTGGGATGAGAATCAGCACCTCCAAGTCCGAGTCCATGGTTCTCGCCCGGAAAAGGGTGGAGTGCCATCTCCGGGTTGGGGAAGAGATCTTGCCCCAAGTGGAGGAGTTCAAGTACCTCGGAGTCTTGTTCACGAGTGGGGGAAGAGTGGATCGTGAGATCGACAGGCGGATCGGTGCGGCGTCTTCAGTAATGCGGACGCTGTATCGATCCGTTGTGGTGAAGAAGGAGCTGAGCCGGAAGGCATAACTCTCAATTTACCGGTCGATCTACGTTCCCATCCTCACCTATGGTCATGAGCTTTGGGTTATGACCGAAAGGACAAGATCACGGGTACAAGCGGCCGAAATGAGTTTCCTCCACCAGGTGGCGGGGCTCTCCCTTAGAGATAGGGTGAGAAGCTCTGCCATCCGGGGGGAGCTCAAAGTAAAGCCGCTGCTCCTCCACATGGAGAGGAGCCAGATGAGGTGGTTCGGGCATCTGGTCAGGATGCCACCCGAACGCCTCCCTAGGGAGGTGTTTAGGGCACGTCCGACCGGTTGGAGGCCACGGGGAAGACCCAGGACACGTTGGGAAGACTATGTCTCCCGGCTGGCCTGGGAACGCCTCGGGGTCCCACAGGAAGAGCTGGACGAAGTGGCTGGGGAGAGGGAAGTCTGGGCTTCCCTGCTTAGGCTGCTGCCCCCGCGACCCGACCTCGGATAAGCGGAAGAAGATGGATGGATGGATTTTGCAAAGTGGTAAATAAATAACCCAAATATGTGTATTTTGTTGTTTTCTTACTGTAGCGAAAATGAACCGAACCGTGACCTCTAAACCGAGGTACGTACCGAACCCACATTTTTGTGTACCGTTCCACCCCTAGTGGGAACCAAACTTAGACGCGGTTTTGTCTTTACTCAAACGCTCACTCATCTGATTTCTTTCTTAATATTTCTATGATGGTGAGAAGCCAAAATGGAAATGATATTGAATAGTCCAGCCCTGCTCTGGTGCGTGCATCCTCCTCCTCCTCCTCCTCTTCCTCCTCCTCCTCCTCCTCCTCCAAGTGTTTGTTTGAAGGACGCCAGCGTCTCATGTTCTTCATTGTGTAAATACGTCTGTAGAAGTCCCTGGAGGACAACACTAGAGTGAGGAACTGTGGCACGCAATGGAAACACCCACCAGCACTATTGTATGTCCGACCCTGGAGTGTGTGAGCCAATGATGACGTCACCACAGTACTGTGTGTGTGTGTGTGTGTGTGTGTGTGTGTGTGTGTGTGTGTGTGTGTGTCCACAGGGACTGAAAGCCATGGACTCCAACGGGCTGGCTGATCCATACGTCAAGCTTCATCTCCTGCCCGGGGCCAGCAAGGTCACTGCTCCATCCCTCCACATAACACGCCATTCCACATCACACTTGCACGCCGCACGCACGCCCGTGTTGTTCCAGCGTAGGAAAAAGGTGAGAAGGCACCTGCCAGAGCGTCACGCGGGAGCAGGCTGATTTAACGCCGGTCGCGCCTCGCCGTGCTCGATGGGCGGCTTTATGGAGCACAAACATGTCTCGCTCCGCCGCGCCGCCGCTGCTGTTGTTTGGGCTCCAGCGCCAGCCGGCGGGAAGATAAGGCTTGCCGCCGCCGCCGCCGCAGCCCCACTGCCTTTTGGCAAGCTGTCATCCACCATTTTGGCTGGAAGCATGGCGAGCCATGATAGGTCGAACGAGGTGTGAAGTGCCAACTCCAGACGGCTTCCAGGGCACCTCCATTGTTAGTCCAAAAAGCAGTCACACACAATCTTATGTTACAGCCTTATTCCAAAATGGATGTCCTCAGAAATCTACACACAATACCCCATAATGACAATGTGTTTGTTTTTGTTTTTGCAAATGTATTAATTGTAAAAAACACAAAAATCACATGTACTTAAGTACTCACAGCCTTTGCTCAATAATAATAGTAATTAAAGCTGCAAGCAGCGTTGGTCGAGCCCGCGTATTTGGCAGTTGCTAGTCCTAAGTGTCCCAATACTTTTGGCCAGTGTAAGTGTCCCAATACTTTTGTCCAGTGGTAGTCCTAAGTGTCCCAATACTTTTGGCAAGTGTAAGTGTCCCAATACTTTTGTCCAGTGGTAGTCCTAAGTGTCCCAATACTTTTGGCCAGTGTAAGTGTCCCAATACTTTTGTCCAGTTATAGTCCTAAGTGTCCCAATACTTTTGTCAAGTTGTAGTCCTAAGTGTCCCAATACTTTTGGCCAGTGTAAGTGTCCCAATACTTTTGTCCAGTGGTAGTCCTAAGTGTCCCAATACTTTTGTCCAGTTGTAGTCCTAAGTGTCCCAATACTTTTGTCCAGTGTAAGCGTCCCAATACTTTTGTCCAGTTTTAGTCCTAAGTGTCCCAATACTTTTGGCCAGTGTAAGTGTCCCAATACTTTTGTCCAGTGGTAGTCCTAAGTGTCCCAATACTTTTGTCCAGTTGTAGTCCTAAGTGTCCCAATACTTTTGTCCAGTGTAAGCGTCCCAATACTTTTGTCCAGTTTTAGTCCTAAGTGTCCCAATACTTTTGTCAAGTTGTAGTCCTAAGTGTCCCAATACTTTTGTCAAGTTGTAGTCCTAAGTGTCCCAATACTTTTGGCCAGTGTAAGTGTCCCAATACTTTTGTCCAGTTATAGTCCTAAGTGTCCCAATACTTTTGTCAAGTTGTAGTCCTAAGTGTCCCAATACTTTTGGCCAGTGTAAGTGTCCCAATACTTTTGTCCAGTGGTAGTCCTAAGTGTCCCAATACTTTTGTCCAGTTGTAGTCCTAAGTGTCCCAATACTTTTGTCCAGTGTAAGCGTCCCAATACTTTTGTCCAGTTTTAGTCCTAAGTGTCCCAATACTTTTGGCCAGTGTAAGTGTCCCAATACTTTTGTCCAGTGGTAGTCCTAAGTGTCCCAATACTTTTGTCCAGTTGTAGTCCTAAGTGTCCCAATACTTTTGTCCAGTGGTAGTCCTAAGTGTCCCAATACTTTTGTCCAGTTTTAGTCCTAAGTGTCCCAATACTTTTGTCAAGTTGTAGCTGTAGGCGGTATAAAACAACTTTAACACTCTTACTAATAATGCGCCACACTGTGAACCCACACCAACCAAGAATGACAAACACATTTCGGGAGAACATCTGCACCGTAACACAACATAAACACAACAGAACAAATACCCAGAATCCCATGCAGCCCTAACCCTTCCGGGCTACATTATACACCCCCGCTACCAAACCCCGCCCACCTCAACCGACGCACAGAGGGGTGGGGGGGGTGGGGGTTGAGGTGGGGGCGGGGTTTGGTGGTAGCTTACTTACTTACTTACTTAGTCCTCTTGCACTTCAGGGCGCGTAGAGCCGACCATAGCAACCAGGTCTCTCCATCTGGGTCTGTTGTAGGCAAGGTGTTGAGCTTGTGCCATAGTCACATTGCAGGCCTTAAGGTCCTGGGCTAATACATCCAGCCAGCGAGTCCTGGAGGCGCCTCTAGGGCGTCTCCAGCCAGCTCGCTGCGGGTTGAAGTCCAGGATTTTGCGCGTGGGGTGTTCCCCCGGCAGGCGGATGACATGGCCATACCAGCGCACTCGCTGCATTGCTGCGAGGCGAGAGGCTGGGAGCTGTTGGGTTAGCTCTCTTAGGGTCTTGTTGGTGACATGCTGGCTCCACGTGATGCCTTCTATCCTCCTGAGGGCTCTGGAATCAAAGCCATCTAGCCTGGCCGCTAGGATGTTATTCAGCGGCCATGTTTCCGAGCCGTACAGGACAGAGATGACAGAGGAATTGTAGACCCTCAACTTGGTGTCCCGAGATATGTGCCGGTGTCGCCACAACGGTCTCCACAGGGACTGCATGACGGAGGCTGCAAGGGCGCGACGGGTTGGGGTGGGGGCGGGGTTTGGTGGTAGCTTACTTACTTACTTACTTAGTCCTCTTGCACTTCAGGGCGCGTAGAGC
The DNA here is from genome assembly GCF_033978685.3 of Nerophis lumbriciformis. Classification (NCBI taxonomy): domain Eukaryota; kingdom Metazoa; phylum Chordata; class Actinopteri; order Syngnathiformes; family Syngnathidae; genus Nerophis; species Nerophis lumbriciformis. Next base: position 40,494,534 of record NC_084572.2, read on the forward strand.
CGACCATAGCAACCAGGTCTCTCCATCTGGGTCTGTTGTAGGCAAGGTGTTGAGCTTGTGCCATAGTCACATTGCAGGCCTTAAGGTCCTGGGCTAATACATCCAGCCAGCGAGTCCTGGAGGCGCCTCTAGGGCGTCTCCAGCCAGCTCGCTGCGGGTTGAAGTCCAGGATTTTGCGCGTGGGGTGTTCCCCCGGCAGGCGGATGACATGGCCATACCAGCGCACTCGCCGCATTGCTGCGAGGCGAGAGGCTGGGAGCTGTTGGGTTAGCTCTCTTAGGGTCTTGTTGGTGACATGCTGGCTCCACGTGATGCCTTCTATCCTCCTGAGGGCTCTGGAATCAAAGCCATCTAGCCTGGCCGCTAGGATGTTATTCAGCGGCCATGTTTCCGAGCCGTACAGGAATTGTAGACCCTCAACTTGGTGTCCCGAGATATGTGCCGGTGTCGCCACAACGGTCTCCACAGGGACTGCATGACGGAGGCTGCAAGGGCGCGACGGCGGTCCACCTCTCGTTTGAGGTCGCCGGTGTTGGTTTGGTGGTAGCAGGGGTGTATAATGTAGCCTGGAAGAGTCAGGGCTGCATGGGATTCTGGGTATTTGTTCTGTTGTGTTTATGTTGTGTTAAGGTGCAGATGTTCTCCCGAAATGTGTTTGTCATTCTTGTTTGGTTTTGGTTCAAAGTGTGGCGCATTATTAGTAAGAGTGTTAAAGTTGTTTTATATGGCCACCGTCAGTGTAACCTGTGTGGCTGTTGACCAAGTATGCCTTGCTGTTGCTCACGTGTGCAAGCAGAAGATGCGGTTCGGCAAGTATGCAGCTGAGCCGCATCAGAGTGATCAAAGAGCCGCATGTGGCTCCGGAGCCGCGGGTTGCCGACCCCTGTCCTAGATGAACCGGATGGAGCTTGAGAGGTGCTGCAAAGAGGAAGGAGAGAAAGTGCCCAAAGAAAGGTGTGCCAAGCTTGTGGCATCGTATTCAAAAAGACTTGAGGCTGCATCAAAAAAGTATTGAGCATAGGCTGTGAATACTTATGTACATTTTTTAGTTTTTATTTCAATAAATTAGCATTTACATTGTCATTACGGGGTATTGTGTGTAGAATTTTGAGGACGACAATGAATGTATTCCATTTTGAAACAAGGCCGTAACATGACAAGTGAAGCGCTGTCGACACTTCCCAAACGCCGCCTGGCGTTGGCGAGGCCGCGGACTTCTGTCGCCGTCTGGCCGTGGCCTTCTTTGACCTTGAAATACCAACGACGTGAGGCGAGGAGGGAGAGCGAGGGAGTAAAAAAAGAAAAGATGCGGGCGGGGGCACGTTACAGGGAGGACAGCAGCAGGTGGTTGTCATGGAAACAGGGAGGATTGTTACACGGCTCACGTCAACAGGCGTGTGTTGATGGTGGGTGGGCGGGGCCAGGAGAATGCGTCAACAAGAGGCGGTGAGGACCTGTCATTAGTCAAATATCCAGCAGGGGGTGGACGCCAAGATGAGGGATGAAGTTGGCCAAATCTGTGCCCTGTGAGCGGCTCTTTTCTACAGCCCGAGAAATAATAACTAAGAAGAGAAATCGTCTAAAATGTACCGTAATACGTCGGAAAAACTTTTTTTTTTTTTTTTTTAATAAAAATGTGTAAAAAAATTAAATAAAAACAATTCCCAGTCCACAATCATCCACAACACGTTCTCTTAGATTTCCATGTTATGATACAAGTTCACATTATTTATTGACTGTATCTAAAAAAGATAAAAATATATTTTTATTTAAATGAAGATATGAAATAATCCTAAATGACTTGGTTTATATTATTGTATATACTAGGGCAGGGGTCACCAACGCGGTGCCCGCGGTCACCAGGTAGCCCGTAAGGACCAGTTCACACCTGTTCTAAAAATAGCTCAAAGAGCAGCACTTACCAGTGAGCTGCCTCTATTTTTTTTAAATTGTATTTATTTACTAGCAAGCTGGTCTCGCTTTGTTCGACATTTTTCATTCTAAAAGAGACAAAACTCAAATAGAATTTGAAAATCCAAGAAAATATTTTAAAGACTTGGTCTTCACTTGGTAGAAAATGGATGGATGGATGGGTCTTCACTTGTTTAAATAAATTCATTTATTTTTTTACTTTGCTTCTTATTACTTTTAGAAATACAATTTTAGAGAAAAAATACAACCTTAAAAATGATTTTAGGATTTTTAAACAAATATACCTTTTTACCTTTTAAATTTATTCCTCTTCTTTCCTGACAATTTAAATCAATGTTCAAGTAAATTTATTTTTCTTTTATTGTAAAGAATAATAAATATTTTAGCTTCTGGTTTTTCGACGAAGAATATTTGTGAAATATTTCTTCAAACTTACTATGATTAAAATTCCAAAAAATTATTCTGGCAAATCTAGAAAATCTGTAGAATCAAATTTAAATCTTATTTCAAAGTATTTTTGAATTTCTTTTCAAATTTTTGTTCTGGAAAATCTAGAAGAAATACTGATTTGTCTTTGTTAGAAATATAGCTTGGTCCAATTTGTTAAATATTCTCACAAAGTGCAGATTGGATTTTAACCGATTTAAAACATGTCATCAAAATTCTAAAATGTATCTTAATCAGGAAAAATGACTAATGATGTTCCATAAATTCTTTTTTTAAATTTTTTCAAAAAGATTCAAATTAGCTAGTTTTTCTCTTCTTTTTGTTGGTTGAATTTTGAATTTTAAAGAGATAAACTATGTTTCAAAATCTTATTTTAATTTTTTTCGTGTTTTCTCCTCTTTTAAACCGTTCAATTAAGTGTTTTTTTTTCATCATTTATTCTCTACAAAAAACCTTCCGTAAAAGGAAAAAAAAAATGTACGACGGAATGACAGACAGAAATACCCATTTTTTATATGTATATACATTTATTTATTTAGCTATTCTTCTTTAAATCACACTTACGTGTAACTTACAAATGACAATATATTAGCGTTGACCCTGGATCTCAGGAAACAGAGTGGACCGACACCAGCAGATGACATGGCACCCCAAACCATCACCCAACCATGCAAATTTTGCATTTCCTTTGGAAATCGAGGTCCCAGAGTCTGGAGGAAGACAGGAGAGGCACAGGATCCACGTTGCCTGAAGTCTAGTGTAAAGTTTCCACCATCAGTGATGGTTTGGGGTGCCATGTCATCTGCTGGTGTCGGTCCACTCTGTTTCCTGAGATCCAGGGTCAACGCAGCCGTCTACCAGCAAGTTTTAGAGCACTTCATGCTTCCTGCTGCTGACCTGCTCTATGGAGATGGAGATTTCAAGTTCCAACAGGACTTGGCGCCTGCACACAGCGCAAAATCTACCCGTGCCTGGTTTACGGACCATGGTATTTCTGTTCTAAATTGGCCCGCCAACTCCCCTGACCTTAGCCCCATAGAAAATCTGTGGGGTATTGTGAAAAGGAAGATGCAGAATGCCAGACCCAAAAACGCAGAAGAGTTGAAGGCCACTATCAGAGCAACCTGGGCTCTCATAACACCTGAGCAGTGCCAGAAACTCATCGACTCCATGCCACGCCGCATTAACGCAGTAATTGAGGCAAAAGGAGCTCCAACCAAGTATTGAGTATTGTACATGCTCATATTTTTCATTTTCATACTTTTCAGTTGGCCAACATTTCTAAAAATCCCCTTTTTGTATTAGCCTTAAGTAATATTCTAATTTTGTGACACACGGAATTTTGGATTTTCATTTGTTGCCACTTCAAATCATCAAAATTAAATGAAATAAACATTTGAATGCATCAGTCTGTGTGCAATGAATAAATATAATGTACAAGTTACACCTTTTGAATGCAATTACTGAAATAAATCAAGTTTTCAAAATATTCTAATTTACTGGCTTTTACCTGTATATATATGTATGTGTGGGAAAAAAATCACAAGACTACTTCATCTCTACAGGCCTGTTTCATGAGGGGGGGTTCCCTCAATCATCAGGAGATTTTAATGGAAGCATTCACATACCATGGTTTATATAAGGCACAGAGTGGGTAGGTACAGGCTGGCGTAGGGGCGTGGTGATTGGCTCATGTGTTACCTAGGAGGTGTTTCCGTCTGTGGCGGCATGCTGATACAATTTCGCTGCGCTTGTTGAGGGATGACAGGTCTGGACGGTATATAATAAACAGTTTCTCTTTCAAGCATAGGTTGCATCTTTTATTACCACTATTGTAAGGTGTGCTGGATGCAAGAATTTGCCATGTTATTGAATATTCAACATTATTGTCTTTGAGGTCCCAAATGTGTTTGCTGAGTTCTGTGGTATTTCGCAGGTTTTGGCTCCTGAAAGAAGCCTTGTGATTGTTCCATCTGGTTTTAAACTCTCCCTCGGTTAATCCTACATATGTGTCGGATGTGTTAATGTCCTTGCGTGTTACCTTAGATTGGTAAAGAACTGATGTTTGTAAGCACCCCCCGTTGAGAGGGCAATCAGGTTTCTTGCGGCAGTTGCAGCCTTTGTTGGTTTTGGAGTCGCTCTGTCCGGGGGCCGACGGCTCATTTGCAATTGTCTTGCTGTGGTTTGGGATAATTTGTCGTATATTGTTCATACAGCTATATATATATATATATATATATATATATATATATATATATATATATATATATATATATATATATATATATATATATATATATGTATATATAAGAAAATACTTCACTTTCAGTGAATACTAGCTATATATATATATGTATATATATATATATATATATATATATATATATTTATTTATTTTATTATATATATATATATATATATAAGAAAATACTTCACTTTCAGTGAATACTAGCTATATATATATATATATTTATTTTATTATATATATATATATATACAGTATATTTATATATATATATACAGTATATTTATATATGTGTATATATATATATATATATATATATATATATATATATGAAATACTTGACTTGGTGAATTCTAGCTGTAAATATACTCCTCCCCTCTTAGCCACGCCCCCAACCCCCACCTCCCGAAATCGGAGGTCTCAAGGTTGGCAAGTATGCCCTACTAACTTTTTTTTGTCATTAATGAGTCCAAATGCACAAGTTTTGTACAACATGTAGATATAATCCACATGTTCGTACATACTGGGGACGTACGTGCCACACATATTCCGGCATAAAATACCTAGGTATTGTTCTACATGGAATTGAGTCTATTATAGTGTTTGTTCCCATTATATTGCTGTGATTTGATCATTATCAGAAGATTAAATAAATATTAAAGCTTATTACAGGATGTTATTAATGTCATTTGCACAACACGTCACGTACATATGATGAAAAGCATTTACGTCACATGTTACATCAACAACATTTTTGAGCCATGATGGTAATAATCCACATTTTGTATCATTGACATGGCTAATAACCAGAGGTGGGTAGTAATGCGCTACATTTACTCTGTTACATCTACTTGAGTAACTTTTGGGATAAATTGTACTTCTAAGAGTAGTTTTAATGCAACTTACTTTTACTTTTACTTGAGTATATTTATAGAGAAGAAACGCTACTTTTACTCCGCTACTTTTATCTACATTCAGCTCGCTACTCGCTACTAATTTTTATCGATCTGTTAATGCACGCTTTGTTTGTTTTGGTCTGTCAGACAGACCTTCATAGTGCCTGCCTTACTGGTGACGTTTCATTTCGTTCCACCAATCAGATGCAGTCACTGGTGACGTTGGACCAATCAAACAGAGCCAGGCGGTCACATGACCTGAATTAAACAAGTGTAAAAACTTATTGGGGTGTTACCATTTAGTGGTCATTTGTAGGGAATATGTACTGTACTGTGCAATCTACTAATAAAAGTCTCAATCAATCAATCAAAAGTGTGAAGGAAAAAAGACACTTTTTTATTTCAACCGTACATCCCGTCAAAAGCCTAAAGACTGACTGCACAGTTCCTGTCTTCACAATAAAAGTGCCGCTCCATCGCGCTTGCGCTTTCAAAATAAGAGTCTCCGAAAGCCAGTGCAAACAAGCTAGCAAGCTACGGAATTTGCCGCCAATGTATTTCTTGTAAAGTGTGTGAAAACGAATATGGAAGCTGGACAAATAAGATACCAAAAACCAACCACTTTCATGTGGTATTAGACAGAAAGGAGGAACTTTTCTTCTCCTCCATTTGAAAACGTGGACGTTATCATCACTACTGTCTGATTACAATCAATGCAAGTCATCAGAATCAGGTAATACACCAACTTATATTCTTGTCTTCATGAAAGAAAGGAATCTATATGTGTTAAACATGCATGTATATTCATTAAAACACCTTTAACATGTAAACAAAAACGGCAAAATAAATAAATATAAATGATATACTGTATATATCAATGTATGTGTATATATGTATATATATATATATATATATATATATATATATATATATATATATATATATATATATATATGTATGTGTGGGGGAAAAAAAATCACAAGACTATTTCATCTCTACAGGCCTGTTTCATGAGGGGGGGTTCCCTCAATCGTCAGGAGATTTTAATGGGAGCATTCGCATACCATGGTTTATATAGGGCACAGAGTGGGTGGGTACAGGCTGGCCTAGGGGCGTGGTGATTGGCTCATGTGTTACCTAGGAGATGTTTCCGTCTATGGCGGCATGTTGTTACAATTTCGCTGCGCTTGTTGAGGGATGACAGGTCTGGACGGTAGATGATAAACAGTTTCTCTTTCAAGCATAGGTTGCATCTTTTATTACCACTATTGTAAGGTGTGCTGGATGCAAGAATTTGCCATGTTATTGAATATTCAACATTATTGTCTTTGAGGTCCCAAATGTGTTTGCTGAGTTCTGTGGTATTTCGCAGGTTTTTGTTCCTGAAAGAAGCCTTGTGGTTGTTCCATCTGGTTTTGAATTCACCCTCGGTTAATCCTACATATGTGTCGGATGTGTTAATGTCCTTGCGTATTACCTTAGATTGGTAGACAACTGATGTTTGTAAGCACCCCCCGTTGAGTGGGCAATCAGGTTTCTTTCGACAGTTACATGCTTTGTTGGTTTTGGAGTCGTTCTGACTGGGGGTCGACGGCTCATTTGCAATTGTTTTGTTGTGGTTTGAGATGATTTGTCGTATATTGTTCATGCAGCTGTAGCTCAATTTGATGTTGTTCTTGTTGAATACTTTTCTTAGGCTGTTGTCTTTGGGAAAGTGTTTGTCAATCAGATTGAGGAATTTGTGTCCAATGTTCGTTGAGACGTTTTTGCTGTATGGGGGGTTGTACCAGATGATGCCGTTTCGTTTTCTGTTCTTTTTTGGCTGGTTTCCTGGCGTGGGTTCATAGGTGAGGGTGAAATTGTATCCGCTTTCATCAAGGGCTTTTTGGTACGGGGGGGTTGCTTGGTCAAATTCAGCTTTGCTAGATGACAGCATCGATAGCCTTTTATTGATTCCTACCAGAATACCTACCGGAATCAATAAAAGGCTATCGATGCTGTCATCTAGCAAAGCTGAATTTGACCAAGCAACCCCCCCGTACCAAAAAGCCCTTGATGAAAGCGGATACAATTTCACCCTCACCTATGAACCCACGCCAGGAAACCAGCCAAAAAAGAACAGAAAACGAAACGACATCATCTGGTACAACCCCCCATACAGCAAAAACGTCTCAACGAACATTGGACACAAATTCCTCAATCTGATTGACAAACACTTTCCCAAAGACAACACCCTAAGAAAAGTATTCAACAAGAACAACATTAAATTGAGCTACAGCTGCATGAACAATATACGACAAATCATCTCAAACCACAACAAAACAATTGCAAATGAGCCGTCGACCCCCAGACAGAGCGACTCCAAAACCAACAAAGGATGTAACTGTCGAAAGAAACCTGATTGCCCTCTCAACGGGGGGTGCTTACAAACATCAGTTGTATACCAATCAAAGGTAATACGCAAGGACATTAACACATCCGACACATATGTAGGATTAACCGAGGGAGAATTCAAAACCAGATGGAACAATCACAAGGCTTCTTTCAGGAACAAAAACCTGCGAAATACCACAGAACTCAGCAAACACATTTGGGACCTCAAAGACAATAATGTTGAATATTCAATAACATGGCAAATTCTTGCATCCAGCACACCTTACAATAGTGGTAATAAAAGATGCAACCTATGCTTGAAAGAGAAACTGTTTATTATTTACCGTCCAGACCTGTCATCCCTCAACAAGCGCAGCGAAATTGTAACAACATGCCGCCATAGACGGAAACACCTCCTAGGTAACACATGAGCCAATCACCACGCCCCTAGGCCAGCCTGTACCCACCCACTCTGTGCCCTATATAAACCATGGTATGCGAATGCTCCCATTAAAATCTCCTGATGATTGAGGGTACCCCCCCCCTCATGAAACAGGCCTGTAGAGATGAAATAGTCTTGTGATTTTTTTCCCCACACATACATATATATATATATATATATATATATATATATATATATATATATATATATATATATATATATATATATGATATGTGTGTGTATGTTACTCATCAGTTACTCAGTACTTGAGTAGTTTTTTCACAACATACTTTTTTACTTTTACTCAAGTAAATATTTGGGTGACTACTCCTTACTTTCACTTGAGTAATAAACCTCTAAAGTAACAGTACTCTTACTTGAGTACAATTTCTGGCTACTCTACCCACCTCTGCTAATAACGCAGGAAGTGCTGCTGTGTGTGAACAAGGCACAGAGCATGTGCAGGAATACAGAATATTTCAGGGATACGACACTTGTCATGGAGTGAGATCTTCTCCGCGTTTCCCAAAGCACACACGCTGCATCCTCTCCAGAGCCACGCCTGAGGATTTACTCAAGCCCCGAGTCCGCCGGTCCGTATCGTTCGGTCCGTCACGCGCCGCGCTACTTACTTACTTACTCAAATCCCGCCGAGGACGTGTGGGAACCCAGCCAACACCTGCATCGTCTGCAGGAAGTGGCGACCCAGGGATGAAAGTGGAATAAGTGGACGTGTGAGATGGAGGGAAGTGTCATGTGTTGGTTTCTCAGGTCAAAGGACAATAGCGGAACTAGTGATGGGTCCGGCAACACCGATGCATCGGCGCATGCGTCGAGCTCATAGAGCAAAACCCTGTGTCGGTGCACGTATCGCTTTTAGAAAGTCACGTGACCCATCATGAGCTGTTTTGGTCACGTGACCGATACGCCAACTGTGTCGCCTCCTCTGTGCCCTGTGAGCGGCTCTTTTCTACAGCCCGAGAAATAATAACTAAGAAGAGAAATCGTCTAAAATGTAATACGTCGGAAAAACTTTTTTTTTTTATAAAAATGTGTAAAAAAAAAAAAATTCCCAGTCCACAATCATCCACAACACGTTCTCTTAGATGTCCATGTTATGATACATGTTCACATTATTTATTGACTGTATATAAAAAAGATAAAAATATATTTTTATTTAAATGAAGATATGAAATAATCCTAAATGACTTGGTTTATATTATTGTATATACTAGGGCAGGGGTCACCAACGCGGTGCCCGCGGTCACCAGGTAGCCCGTAAGGACCAGATCAGTCGCCCGCTGGCCTGTTCTAAAAATAGCTCAAAGAGCAGCACTTACCAGTGAGCTGCCTCTATTTTTTGAAATTTTATTTATTTACTAGCAAGCTGGTCTCGCTTTGCTCGACATTTTTAATTCTAAAAGAGACAAAACTCAAATAGAATTTGAAAATCCAAGAAAATATTTTAAAGACTTGGTCTTCACTTGGAATAAGCGGTAGAAAATGGATGGATGGATGGGTCTTCACTTGTTTACATAAATTCATTTATTTTTTTACTTTGCTTCTTATTACTTTTAGAAATACAATTTTAGAGAAAAAATACAACCTTAAAAATGATTTTAGGATTTTTAAACAAATATACCTTTTTACCTTTTAAATTTCTTCCTCTTCTTTCCTGACAATTTAAATCAATGTTCAAGTAAATTTATTTTTCTTTTATTGTAAAGAATAATAAATATTTTAGCTTCTGGTTTTTCGACGAAGAATATTTGTGAAATATTTCTTCAAACTTACTATGATTAAAATTCAAAACAATTATTCTGGCAAATCTAGAAAATCTGTAGAATCAAATTTAAATCTTATTTCAAAGTATTTTGAATTTCTTTTAAAATTTTTGTTCTGGAAAATCTAGAAGAAATACTGATTTGTCTTTGTTAGAAATATATATTTGTTAAATATTCTAACAAAGTGCATATTGGATTTTAACCGATTTAAAACATGTCATCAAAATTCTAAAATGTATCTTAATCAGGAAAAATTACTAATGATGTTCCATAAATGATTTTTTTAATTTTTTCAAAAAGATTCAAATAAGCTAGTTTTTCTCTTCTTTTTGTCGGTTGAATTTTGAATTTTAAGGAGTCGAAATTGAAGATAAACTATGTTTCAAAATTTTATTAATCTCCTTTCTAATGAGTTCAATTTTCTTATTAAAGAAATTCATAAAGTCATCTGCCGAGTGGGTGGAGCTATTGGGAGGAGTCCCTTGTTGGGTTAGCGATGCTACTGTACTAAACAAAAATTTAGGGTCGTTTTTGTTGAGGCGGATGAGATTTGAGTAATATTTAGCTTTAGCTAAGGTAAGCATGCGTTTATACGATATTAAACTATCACTCCATGCTTGATGGAAAACCTCAAGCTTGGTCGCGCGCCATTTGCGTTCCAACTTTCTACATGATAATTTACGAGCTCTGGTTTCTTCTGTAAACCATGGGGTGCGCCTTTTAGGGGCCCTTTTTTGTTTTAGCGGTGCTATACTATCAATGGTTTTGCGCAGGGCATTGTCAAAGTTGTTAGTGAGGTTATCAATAGAGCCGACATAATTTGGGAATGGTGCCATTACCGAAGGCAGTAGGTCAGCAAGAGTCATCGTTGTGGCAGCATTAATGTTGCGGCTGCTATAGCAGTTATTATTATTAGTTTGTTGACAATGAGTCAGAACTTCGAATTTTATAAGGTAATGATCGGACATTACTTTAGTATACGGGAGTACCATAACTTTGGAGGTGGTGACACCCCTGACCAGCACTAGATCTATCGTATTGCCGTTGCGATGCGTAGGTTCATTTATTATTTGTGTAAGACCACAGCTATCAATTATAGTCTGGAGCGCCACGCACTGAGGTATTATTATTAGACTATGGCTTTAGCGCACTCAGAACCATAAGCACAAGTTTTCTGGTCCCATTTGTGTCAGGGCTTGGTAAAAGGATAGGACTCAGATGCAGAGTAGGGAACTTAGACAAGCTTTTATTTTGACAGCTTCCTTTTCACCTCCAAAGTCAAGGATTACAATATCTATTTTATCCAAAAACTAACCGGCAAAAAAGGTTCCAAAAAATAGGAACAACCAAAATTCGCTCCGAACGGAGGAAAACACAAAAGCAAAGACGAACTATAATTAATATATGCTATAAAATGTATAAACAAAAAACACTCCAACAGGAGGAAGAAACAACAACTATAAAAATTCTATACTATCTAATCTAATAAAGTATTAACAAAAATTGTCACTCAAAAATGTGAGGAAAGAATGAAAAATAACTGAAACTTACCACTTCGGCTGAATAAACTAAATAACAAAAAATCACTCTGCTGAGGAGGAAGAAAGGAAAACTCAAAATAGCAACGAAGGGATTCAGAATCAAAGAACATAAGCACAAGACGAGGCAAGGCAAGACAAGGCATGGAAGCTAGAGAGCACGAATAAACGAAACAATCCGGCACAGAACAAAGGAAGGAGTGGACTTATAAGACACATGAGGGTAATAGGGAACAGGTGGAAACAATCAGGGAATCGGGATGACGTCAGACTGATGACACAAAAGGAAGGGCAAGTGACCTGAAACGAGAGGAGAGTTACTTTTCAAACTAAAACATGCACATCACACGACAGAAAAAACCAAGACAAGACATCCCTCACCGCGGTGTGACAATTTGTGGGTGTAATTGTGCTGGTTTCATTTCCCCTTTCATTTATTTGTTGGTTTCTAATCAAAACCGTGTTTACTTTGTCTGTAAAAGGCCACAAATGACCCCCGAACCACACTTTGGACACCCTTGCTCTAGATCAACCTCAGATATATTTTGAGCAATGACAGTTTTAAAGTAAAAAAAAAAAAACTGCCTGCAAGTATCAAAATTGCAACATTTCCTCGTTAAATGCCTGTTTACTCTTTTATTGCACATTTTAAGACTTTTTTAAAATGCCGTTAAAAATGTAGCTGCTTGTTTTACTTAGCCCGTGGACAGCCCATAAAGTAGGGTAACACATGACGGTGGGACTATTGGACAACAACTGGTGAGGGAGTAGAGTCCCGTGCAGGCAGAGCAGTTGGACGTGGGCACAAAAAGAAGACAATGAAGTTGTCAGGGGGCTTCAGCGGCTGCTCCCCAGGCCGGCTGAGAGCAGGGAGGGATGAAAAATGGAGTGTTTATCTTCGCAGCCTCAGACACGGGCAGGGGAATGTGACGGAACAGCAGACGGACTTTGCTGCCGCTGCAGAGTGGTCATAGGGCGGGCAATTTAGTAGAGTGTACTGTTGAAATATACATGCAGTGAAATATGTTGACCTTTTATCAAGTGCTGTCTACACAAATAGGACAGGGTTCTAGACCATCTAGGTGCAGACCTTTCTTCTCCATAAGTCACTTTTTCAACTAAATCTGAGATTATTATTCAGTGACAGGCCAAAAACACCATTCATTTTGAGGATATTGGACATAAACCGCTCTATCCCGCCTATAAAGTGCTCTAAAAAACTACCTTCTTAAACGTTTTACATACATGATGTAAGTATATATGTAACATTTATAATAACATGAAATATATACATGATGTAAGTATATATGTCATGTAGTAACATTCATAATAACATGTAATATATACATGATGTAAGTATATATGTAGTATCTAGTAACGTTCATAATAACATGTAATATATACATGATGTAAGTATATATGTCATGTAGTAACATTCATAATAACATGTAATATATACATGATGTAAGTATATATGTAGTATCTAGTAACGTTCATAATAACATGTAATATATAAATGATGTAAGTATATATGTCATGTAGTAGCATTCATAATATGTAATATATATACATGACGTAAGTATATATGTCATGTAGTAACATTCATAATAACATGTAATATATACATGATGTAAGTATATATGTCATGTAGTAACATTCATAATAACATGTAATATATACATGATGTAAGTATATATGTCATGTAGTAACATTCATAATAACATGTAATATATACATGATGTAAGTATATATGTCATGTAGTAACATTCATAATAACATGTAATATATACATGATGTAAGTATATATGTCATGTAGTAACATTCATAATAACATGTAATATATACATGATGTAAGTATATATGTCATGTAGTAACATTCATAATAACATGTAATATATACATGATGTAAGTATATATGTAGTATCTAGTAACGTTCATAATAACATGTAATATATACATGATGTAAGTATATATGTAGTATCTAGTAACGTTCATAATAACATGTAATATATACATGATGTAAGTATATGTGTCATGTAGTAACATTCATAATAACATGTAATATATACATGATGTAAGTATATATGTCATGTAGTAACATTCATAATAACATGTAATATATACATGATGTAAGTATATATGTCATGTAATAACATTCATAATAACATGTAATATATACATGATGTAAGTATATATGTCATGTAGTAACATTCATAATAACATGTAATATATACATGATGTAAGTATATATGTAGTATCTAGTAACGTTCATAATAACATGTAATATATACATGATGTAAGTATATATGTCATGTAGTAACATTCATAATAACATGTAATATATACATGATGTAAGTATATATGTCATGTAGTAACATTCATAATAACATGTAATATATACATGATGTAAGTATATATGTCATGTAGTAACGTTCATAATAACATGTAATATATACATGATGTAAGTATATATGTAGTATCTAGTAACGTTCATAATAACATGTAATATATACATGATGTAAGTATATATGTCATGTAGTAGCATTCATAATATGTAATATATATACATGATGTAAGTATATATGTCATGTAGTAACATTCATAATAACATGTAATATATACATGATGTAAGTATATATGTCATGTAGTAACATTCATAATAACATGTAATATATACATGATGTAAGTATATATGTAGTATCTAGTAACATTCATAATAACATGTAATATATACGTATTTTGATAATTTTAAGCATAGGGCGGCGTATTAAATTTGCTATCTTAACAAGACTACTAATCATGACAGACTTCATGAGAGACTACAAAGACTACGTCGGGATAAATGATGATCCAGAACTTATATTTTTGAGGCTGAAAATAAAGAGGATGATCTACAAGTTTTAGAAGCTGTGTACTAAACAGATCCAGCTTTAGTCAATCACTAAGCATCATGTAGCAGTATTGCTAAGTGCTAAACAAGAAATACAAATATAATAAAACAATCACTTACTGTTATTAGAGAGTTCCGGTCGGACGGTTTTTCACGGGACACATTTCGGGTGTTGTTGTTGCACTAGTGAGCCACGGATGAGGAGATGCTGCTCCGTTATTGATTGAAGCAAAGTGTGAATGTCATTAAAACAGTTAGCGCCATCTTTTGACACTTCTTCCACTCCCCGTCCTTGCGTATGTATGTATGTATGTATATATATATATATATATATATATATATGTATATATATAAAATTTATATTTTTTTTATTTCTTTAAATTTCTTGTGCGACCCGGTACCAATCGATCCACAGACTGGTACTGGGCCGCGGCCCGGTGGTTGGGGACCACTGCTCTATATGACAGGAACACTGCTGTTTTTTTAAAGAATCTACTGCAAAAATGCAAGTCAAAGATCCTCTATGACAGGAGCATTCTGCTTTTGTGAAGAATCTACAGCAAAAACCTGTGTCAAAGATCCTCAACGCAACAGGAGCACCCCGCTGTTTAAGAATCTACTGCAAAAATGCTAGTTAAAGATCATCAACGAAACAGGAGCACTTTACTTGTTTAAAGAATATACTGCTAAGATGCTAGTCAAAGATCCTCTATAAGACAGAGGTATTCTGCTTTCCTTTTTAAGGAATGTACTGCAAAAATGCTAGTCAAAGATCCTCTATATGACAGGAGGACTCTGCTGTTTTTAAGAAGCTACTGCAAAAAGACTAGTCAAAGATCCTCTATGACAGGAGCATTCTGCTTTTTTAGAGAATCCACTGCAAAAATTCTAGTTAAAGATCCTCAACGCAACAGGAGACTTTTGTCCAGTGGTAGTCCTAAGTGTCCCAATACTTTTGTCAAGTTGTAGTCCTAAGTGTCCCAAAACTTTTGTCCAGTGGTAGTCCTAATTGTCCAAATACTTTTGTCTACTTTTAGTCCGAAGTGTCCCAATACTTTTGTTCAGTGGTAGTCCTAAGTGTCCCAATACTTTTGTCAATTTGTAGTCCTAAGTGTCCCAATACTTTTGTCCAGTGTAAGTGTCCCAATACTTTTGTCCAGTTGTAGTCCTAAGTGTCCCAATACTTTTGTCAAGTTGTAGTCCTAAGTGTCCCAATACTTTTGTCCAGTGTAAGTGTCCCAATACTTTTGTCAAGTTGTAGTCCTAAGTGTCCCAATACTTTTGTCCAGTGGTAGTCATAAGTGTCCCAATACGTTTGTCAAGTTGTAGTCCCAAGTGTCCCAATACTTTTGTCCAGTGTAAGTGTCCCAAGACTTTTGTCCAGTGGTAGTCCTAAGTGTCCCAATACCTTTGTCAAGTTGTAGTCCTAAGTGTCCCAATACCTTTGTCCAGTGTAAGTGTCCCAAAACTTTTGTCCAGTGGTAGTCCTAATTGTCCAAATACTTTTGTCTACTTTTAGTCCGAAGTGTCCCAATACTTTTGTTCAGTGGTAGTCCTAAGTGTCCCAATACTTTTGTCAATTTGTAGTCCTAAGTGTCCCAATACTTTTGTCCAGTGTAAGTGTCCCAATACTTTTGTCCAGTTTTCGTCCTAAGTGTCCCAATACTTTTGTCAAGTTGTAGTCCTAAGTGTCCCAATACTTTTGTCCAGTGTAAGTGTCCCAATACTTTTGTCAAGTTGTAGTCTTAAGTGTCCCAATACTTTTGTCCAGTGGTAGTCATAAGTGTCCCAATACGTTTGTCAAGTTGTAGTCCTAAGTTTCCCAATACTTTTGTCAAGTTTAGGCGTAAGTGTCCCAATACTTTTGTCCAGTGTAAGTGTCCCAAGACTTTTGTCCAGTGGTAGTCCTAAGTGTCCCAATACTTTTGTCAAGTTGTAGTCCTAAGTGTCCCAATACTTTTGTCCAGTGTAAGTGTCCCAAAACTTTTGTCCAGTGGTAGTCCTAATTGTCCAAATACTTTCGTCTACTTTTAGTCCGAAGTGTCCCAATACTTTTGTTCAGTGGTAGTCCTAAGTGTCCCAATACTTTTGTCAATTTGTAGTCCTAAGTGTCCCAATACTTTTGTCCAGTGTAAGTGTCCCAATACTTTTGTCCAGTTTTCGTCCTAAATGTCCCAATACTTTTGTCAAGTTGTAGTCCTAAGTGTCCCAATACTTTTGTCCAGTGTAAGTGTCCCAATACTTTTGTCAAGTTGTAGTCCTAAGTGTCCCAATACTTTTGTCCAGTGGTAGTCATAAGTGTCCCAATACGTTTGTCAAGTTGTAGTCCCAAGTGTCCCAATACTTTTGTCCAGTTATAGTCCTAAGTGTCCCAATACTTTTGTCCAGTTGTAATCCTAAGTGTCCCAATACTTTTGTCCAGTTGTAGTCCTATGTGTCCCAATACTTTTGTCCAGTGTAAGTGTCCCAATACTTTTGTCCAGTTTTCGTCCTAAGTGTCCCAATACTTTTGTCAAGTTGTAGTCCTAAATGTCCCAATACTTTTGTCCAGTGTAAGTGTCCCAATACTTTTGTCCAGTGGTAGTCATAAGTGTCCAAATACTTTTGTCTACTTTTAGTCCGAAGTGTCCCAATACTTTTGTTCAGTGGTAGTCCTAAGTGTCCCAATACTTTTGTCAATTTGTAGTCCTAAGTGTCCCAATACTTTTGTCAAGTTGTAGTCCTAAGTGTCCCAATACTTTTGTCCAGTGTAAGTGTCCCAATACTTTTGTCAAGTTGTAGTCCTAAGTGTCCCAATACTTTTGTCCAGTGGTAGTCATAAGTGTCCCAATACGTTTGTCAAGTTGTAGTCCCAAGTGTCCCAATACTTTTGTCCAGTTATAGTCCTAAGTGTCCCAATACTTTTGTCCAGTTGTAATCCTAAGTGTCCCAATACTTTTGTCCAGTTGTAGTCCTATGTGTCCCAATACTTTTGTCCAGTGTAAGTGTCCCAATACTTTTGTCCAGTTTTCGTCCTAAGTGTCCCAATACTTTTGTCAAATTGTAGTCCTAAATGTCCCAATACTTTTGTCCAGTGTAAGTGTCCCAATACTTTTGTCCAGTGGTAGTCATAAGTGTCCAAATACTTTTGTCTACTTTTAGTCCGAAGTGTCCCAATACTTTTGTTCAGTGGTAGTCCTAAGTGTCCCAATACTTTTGTCAATTTGTAGTCCTAAGTGTCCCAATACTTTTGTCCAGTGTAAGTGTCCCAATACTTTTGTCCAGTTTTCGTCCTAAGTGTCCCAATACTTTTGTCAAGTTGTAGTCCTAAGTGTCCCAATACTTTTGTCCAGTGTAAGTGTCCCAATACTTTTGTCAAGTTGTAGTCCTAAGTGTCCCAATACTTTTGTCCAGTGGTAGTCATAAGTGTCCCAATACGTTTGTCAAGTTGTAGTCCCAAGTGTCCCAATACTTTTGTCCAGTTATAGTCCTAAGTGTCCCAATACTTTTGTCCAGTTGTAATCCTAAGTGTCCCAATACTTTTGTCCAGTTGTAGTCCTAAGTGTCCCAATACTTTTGTCCAGTGTAAGTGTCCCAATACTTTTGTCCAGTTTTCGTCCTAAGTGTCCCAATATTTTTGTCAAGTTGTAGTCCTAAGTGTCCCAATACTTTTGGCCAGTGTAAGTGTCCCAATACTTTTGTCCAGTGGTAGTCATAAGTGTCCCAATACGTTTGTCAAGTTGTAGTCCCAAGTGTCCCAATACTTTTGTCCAGTTATAGTCCTAAGTGTCCCAATACTTTTGTCCAGTTGTAATCCTAAGTGTCCCAATACTTTTGTCCAGTTGTTGTCCTAAGTGTCCCAATACTTTTGTCCAGTTGTAATCCTAAGTGTCCCAATACTTTTGTCCAGTTGTAGTCCTAAGTGTCCCAATACTTTTGTTCAGTGGTAGCCATAAGTGTCCCAATACTTTTGTCAAGTTTTAGTCCCAAGTGTCCCAATACTTTTGTTCAGTGGTATTCCTAAGTGTCCTAATAATTTTTTCTAGTGTAAGTGTCCCAATACTTTTGTTCAGTTTTCGTCATAAGTGTCCCAATACTTTTGTCTACTTTTAGTCCGAATTGTCCCAATACTTTTGTGTAGTGTACCTACCTTGTCTGCATTGTGTGGGCACGCTGGTGCTTCCTGCTTTTAAGCAGTCTTCTTGAAAAAACAGCAGCGCAGCAGCATCAGCGCAGCGGCTCTTTGAAGGGTCATAAAATCAAAACCGGAGCCGGTATTAAAAGGCTGTTCTGTTATTTTATACACAAGGGTTTAATCTCTCTCCTGTGTTAGTTTGAAGCCGAAACGACAAACGCGCTCAGAGGAGATAATGTTTGAAGTAAGGTGACCGGTTTTTACAAAAATGTTGTTTTGAAGGGGGAATAGCAAACTTCCTGTTGATTTTTGCTGGGGGTTGTCGATTTATGAAATGCAGGTCTAAGTGAGACCTACATAGAGGTTTTTGTTTCATGTCTCTCCGACCTTCCCAGTGGGAGTTACAGGCAGTTTTGTCATTTTTTTCTTCCGGGGAGCAGTTTTTTCTGCGTTTTATTCAAAAATTGCGCTAGAGCACAATTTTGAGATTTGGGGTTAGGTTTTTTTATTAGATCGCAATTTTTGCCAGTCCTGATGTGTGCGTTCAGTTCGGTGAGTTTTGAAGCATGTTAAGGGGGTCAAATTACAGCTCAAAGAGGCAAAAGTGACTGTTTTTAGTAAATTTTTTGTCTTGAAGGGGGAATTGCCAACTTCCTGTTGATTTTTGCCGGAGAATGTACTATTATGAAATCTAGGTCTAAGTCACACCTACATAAAGGTTTTTGTTTCATGTCTCTCCGACCTTCCTAGTGGGAGTTACAGGCAGTCTAGTTTTTTTTTTCGTAGGGGGCGCTAGAGCGCAATTTTGAGTTTTGTGGTTCGTTTTTTTTTTTTAAAAAGGCAATTTTCGCAGGTCCTGATGTGTGGGTCAAATATGGTGAGTTTTGAAGCATGTTAAGTGGGTCAAATTACAGTTTAAAGTGGCGGCGGAAGAATAAAGAATAATAAAACCTTACAAATTCAATAGGTCCTTATGTCCCATTGCATAAGGACTCCCTGTGGGAGTCCTTATGCAATGGGCCATGCGGGCCCTAATAAAACCTTACATATTCAATAGGTCCTTATGTCCCCTTGCATAAGGACTCCCTGTGGGAGTCCTTATGCAATGGGCCATGCGGGCCCTAATAATAAAACCTTACAAATTCAATAGGTCCTTAAGTCCCATTGCATAAGGACTCCCTATGGGAGTCCTTATGCAATGGGCCATGCGGGCCCTAATAAAACCTTACATATTCAATAGGTCCTTATGTCCCCTTGCATAAGGACTCCCTGTGGGAGTCCTTATGCAATGGGCCATGCGGGCCCTAATAATAAAACCTTACAAATTCAATAGGTCCTTAAGTCCCATTGCATAAGGACTCCCTATGGGAGTCCTTATGCAATGGGCCATGCGGGCCCTAATAAAACCTTACATATTCAATAGGTCCTTATGTCCCCTTGCATAAGGACTCCCTGTGGGAGTCCTTATGCAATGGGCCATGCGGGCCCTAATAATAAAACCTTACAAATTCAATAGGTCCTTAAGTCCCATTGCATAAGGACTCCCTATGGGAGTCCTTATGCAATGGGCCATGCGGGCCCTAATAATATGACTCCTTTAATGCGCCTTTTGTATGAAAATAGACCTGACTAGACCCGCTCATCGGCGGTGCGCCTTATAATCCGGTGCGGCCCTATGGTCGGGAAAATACAGTAAATACAAAAATGAGGCCGAGTGTAATTCAGTGTTGGATGAGGAGGTGAAGAGAAGAAAGTTTTCCAAGTACTCTGCATCATTAGCCAGCAGCCATTAAAGAGACGCATGTTATTGAGGTCAAATCCTCCACCTGCTGAAGGCGAGCGCAGGGAAGGCGGCAGCAAGCGAGGAGATGGAGGTTGATTCCCATTTTCATTCTGAGCGAGACGTACTAGTTTGGTTAGACTGGCAGGCAGACACCTGCACAGGTGAGGCCGGGGAGACCTGGTGGCCTCTCACACTCACTCCACAAATGTCCAGCATCTCCACAGAGACTCACATTAATTATTACCTCATTTTTTTAATTATCCCTTCTCCTTTTTTTCCCTTTTTCTGCTGTGATGTGATGAATTTCCCACCTGACCCCCGACTCTCTCTCTTAGGCCAACAAGTTACGCACCAAGACCCTGAAGAACACTCTCAACCCCGTGTGGAACGAGACCTTGGTCTACCACGGAATCACAGCGGCTGATATGACCACCAAGACTCTGAGGTAGGACACAAGACCTGCTGGCCATGAGCTGTACTGGATCTTCCCAGGTGGACACACCTTTTTTCTACCTTTCCTACGGGCTTTTCCAGCTCATTTCTTGTGACTGCTGCGCATGTTCAGGTGTGCAGGGACACTCCCTGCATGCTCAGGTGTGCAGGGACCCTGCCCACATGCAGGTACCAAGGTCAAGCTCTGCCATCTCGTCCCAATTAGGGATGACTAGCGTTTACCCTAGGGCCGGGCCATATGTGCCACCATGCTGACAGTTTTTCATGAAGGATGGAACCTAAGGACCAGGAGAAAAACATATTAAAAGTTAACATTTGCATGTGGAAAGTAACTTTCCTCCGATGATAATCCAGGCAGAAGGGAAAGTCCGCACAAGCAATGAAGGTCAACAATGTTGTCAAATCTAAATAAACACTTAATAAGTAAGAAATGCTTAATAAAATGTAAGAAAGTGTGCAAATGTAAACAGTAACTTTATTAAGTATACAAATGAGTTTTTGTTACGCATGAATTATTGTTGAGATATTATTGAACCAAATTAGTCAAGTGGCAAACTTGTTCTGTTCTGTTATTTTATTGATACAGTCCTGCACTTTAGTTCCTACCTGTTGTTTCCGTATACAAGAATAGGGAACGGACGAGGGTTGAAAAGAAAAAAAAAAAGGTGAGCGCGGCGAAGGACGACAGTCCGTTTGAAAACATCCAAAAAACTGCCATATATACTGTTGAGGGGACTTTTCCTCTTTTAGCAACGATTTATTCACTTTCTGCAGCTCTTTTCCTGTTTTATCCACAATTTCTTCACTTTCTACAGCATTTTTCCTGTTTTATCCCCAATTTCTTCACTTTCTACAGCATTTTTTCTGTTTTATTCACAATTTCTTCACTTTCTGCAACACTTTTCCTGTTTTATCCACAATTTATTTGCTGTCTGCAATACTTTTCCTGTTTTATCCAATTTATTCACTTTTTGCAGCATTTTTCCTGTTTTATCCACAATTTATTTGCTTTCTACAGCATTTTTACTGTTTTATCCACAATTTCTTCACTTTCTGCAGCACTTTTCCTGTTTTATCCAAAATTACTTCGCTCTCTGCAGCACTTTTCCTCCAATATCCACAAATTCTTCACTTTCTGCAACACTTTTCCTGTTTTATCCACAATTTCTTCACTTTCTACAGCATTTTTCCTGTTTTATCCACAATTTCTTTGTTTTATACAGCATTTTTCCTGTGTTATCCACAATTTCTTCACTTTCTGCGACACTTTTCGTGTTTTATCCACAATTTCTTCACTTTCTGCAACACTTTTCCTGTTTTATCCAATTTCTTCACTGTCTGCAGCATTTTTCCTGTTTTATCCACAATTTCTTCACTGTCTGCAGCATTTTTCCTGTTTTATCCACAATTTCTTCACTGTCTGCAGCATTTTTCCTGTTTTATCCAAAATTACTTTGCTCTCTGCAGCACTCTTCCTCCAATATCCACAAATTCTTCACTTTTTGCAACACTTTTCCTGTTTTATCCACAATTTCTTCACTTTCTGCAACACTTTTCCTGTTTTATCCAATGTATTCACTTTCTGCAGTTCTTTTCCTGTTTTAGCCACAATTTATTCACTCTCTGCCACATTTTTCCTGTTTTATCCACAATTTCTTTGCTTTTTACAGCACTTGTCTTGTTTTATCCCCAATTTATTCACTTTTTGCAGCTTTTTTCCTGTTTTATCCACAATTTCTTCACTTTCTACAGCATTTTTCCTGTTTTATCCACAATTTCTTTGTTTTATACAGCATTTTTCCTGTGTTATCCACAATTTCTTCACTTTCTGCGACACTTTTCGTGTTTTATCCACAATTTCTTCACTTTCTGCAACACTTTTCCTGTTTTATCCAATTTCTTCACTGTCTGCAGCATTTTTCCTGTTTTATCCACAATTTCTTCACTGTCTGCAGCATTTTTCCTGTTTTATCCACAATTTCTTCACTGTCTGCAGCATTTTTCCTGTTTTATCCAAAATTACTTTGCTCTCTGCAGCACTCTTCCTCCAATATCCACAAATTCTTCACTTTTTGCAACACTTTTCCTGTTTTATCCACAATTTCTTCACTTTCTGCAACACTTTTCCTGTTTTATCCAATGTATTCACTTTCTGCAGTTCTTTTCCTGTTTTAGCCACAATTTATTCACTCTCTGCCACATTTTTCCTGTTTTATCCACAATTTCTTTGCTTTTTACAGCACTTGTCTTGTTTTATCCCCAATTTATTCACTTTTTGCAGCTTTTTTCCTGTTTTATCCACAATTTATTCGCTTCCTGCAGCACTTTTCCTGTTTCATCCACAATTGCTTGGCTCCCTGCAGCACTCATCTTTACTGACTCTTCTCAATCCATGCAGAGAATCACCAGCGAGACAGCAAGCTGGTGATGGTTGATACTGTTACCTGATTGGCTGGTAGCATGTCCCTCCCATTGCTCAGTGATCACTTCCTGTTGTGCTTGGTGACCAGACTGCGCGTGCCTTTGTTCATGCAACCAACCTTGCCTCATTTGTTCCGGTTTCTTACGACCTCCCAAAAATAAATATATAGATAGTTGGATAAATAAACATTAAATAAATAATTCGATTTTATTGTCAAAATTAGAACCATTGAGTAGCAATATCCCAGGTACCGGGAATCGGTACCGTATCGATATAAATGTGCAAAGGTCGCCATCTGTTACGAACTGGTCAAGGGGGTGACCCCGGGATGCAGAGACGGGAGGCAAGTTTGAATAACAAAAAATGAATACATTTAATAAGTCCAAAAAGTGTAACGAGAAAGACACAAAAAGATGCTTTTTTTTTAAAACCCTTCAATAAGGATTATGATTAATTCTTCATGTAAACGGGAAGATCTAAATATTTCATCAGTCGGCATCCCAGTGAGAGCAGACATTGTACAGTAAGTGATGATTTATTATGTTCGTAATTTGTATTTCTTGTTTAGCACTTGCTGGATCTGCTTGTCACCTAGCTTCTAAAACTTGTAGATCATCCTCCTTGTATTCAGACTCAAAAATATAAGGTTCTGATCGTTATTTGTCCCAAAGTAGTCTTTGTTGTCTCTCATGAAGTTTGTCATGATTAGTAGTCTTCTTGTTGTTGTTGTTGTTGTTGTTAAAGGAAATAACGAACGTTGTGATGCATCTGTGAAATTAATACGCCGCCCAATGCTTAAAATGAGCAAAATACGTAAATATTACATGTTATTATGAATGTTACTAGATACTACATATATACTTACATAATGTATAAATTGCATGTTATTATGAATGTTACTACATGACATATATACTTACATCATGTATATATTACATGTTCTTATGAATGTTACTACATGACATATATACTTACATCATGTATATATTACATGTTCTTATGAATGTTACTACATGACATATACTTACATCATGTATATATATTACATGTTATTATGAATGTTACTACATGACATATATACTTACATCATGTATATATTACATGTTATTATGAATGTTACTACATGACATATATACTTACATCATGTATATATATTACATGTTATTATGAATGCTACTACATGACATATATACTTACATCATGTATATATTACATGTTATTATGAATGTTACTACATGACATATATACTTACATCGTGTATATATTACATGTTATTATGAATGTTACTACATGACATATATACTTACATCATGTATATATTACATGTTATTATGAATGTTACTACATGACATATATACTTACATCATGTATATATTACATGTTATTATGAATGTTACTACATGACATATATACTTACATCGTGTATATATTACATGTTATTATGAATGTTACTACATGACATATATACTTACATCATGTATATATTACATGTTATTATGAATGCTACTACATGACATATATACTTACATCATGTATATATTACATGTTTTTATGAATGTTACTACATCACATATATACTTACATCATGTATGTATGACATGTTATTATGAATGTTACTAGATACTACATATATACTTACATCATGTATATATTACATGTTATTATGAATGTTACTACATGACATATATACTTACATCATGTATATATTACATGTTATTATGAATGTTACTACATGACATATATACTTACATCATGTATATATTACATGTAATTATGAATGTTACTACATGACATATATACTTACATCATGTATATATTACATGTTATTATGAATGTTACTACATGACATATATACTTACATCATGTATATATTACATGTTATTATGAATGTTACTACATGACATATATACTTACATCATGTATATATTACATGTTATTATGAATGTTACTACATGATATATATACTTACATCATGTATATATTACATGTTATTATGAATGCTACTACATGACATATATACTTACATCATGTATATATTACATGTTTTTATGAATGTTACTACATCACATATATACTTACATCATGTATATATTACATATTATTATGAATGTTACTACATGACATATATACTTACATCATGTATGTATGACATGTTATTATGAATGTTACTAGATACTACATATATACTTACATCATGTATATATTACATGTTATTATGAATGTTACTACATGACATATATACTTACATCATGTATATATTACATGTTTTTATGAATGTTACTACATGACATATATACTTACATCATGTATATATTACATGTTATTATGAATGTTACTACATGACATATATACTTACATCATGTATATATTACATGTTATTATGAATGTTACTACATGACATATATACTTACATCATGTATATATTACATGTTATTATGAATGTTACTACATGACATATATACTTACATCATGTATATATTACATGTTATTATGAATGTTACTACATGACATATATACTTACATCATGTATATATTACATGTTATTATGAATGTTACTAGATACTACATATATACTTACATCATGTATATATTACATGTTATTATGAATGTTACTACATGACATATATACTTACATCATGTATATATTACATGTTATTATGAATGTTACTACATGACATATATACTTACATCATGTATATATTACATGTTATTATGAATGTTACTAGATACTACATATATACTTACATCATGTATATATTACATGTTATTATGAATGTTACTAGATACTACATATATACTTACATCATGTATGTATGACATGTTATTATGAATGTTACTACATGACATATATACTTACATCATGTATATATTACATGTTATTATGAATGTTACTACATGACATATATACTTACATCATGTATATATTACATGTTATTATGAATGTTACTACATGACATATATACTTACATCATGTATATATTACATGTTATTATGAATGTTACTACATGACATATATACTTACATCATGTATATATTACATGTTATTATGAATGTTACTACATGACATATATACTTACATCATGTATATATTACATGTTATTATGAATGTTACTACATGACATATATACTTACATCATGTATATATTACATGTTATTATGAATGTTACTAGATACTACATATATACTTACATCATGTATATATTACATGTTATTATGAATGTTACTACATGACATATATACTTACATCATGTATATATTACATGTTATTATGAATGTTACTAGATACTACATATATACTTACATCATGTATATATTACATGTTATTATGAATGTTACTACATGACATATATGCTTACATCATGTATATATTACATGTTCTTATGAATGTTACTACATGACATATATACCTTACATCATGTATATATTACATGTTATTATGAATGTTACTACATGACATATATGCTTACATCATGTATATATTACATGTTCTTATGAATGTTACTACATGACATATATACTTACATCATGTATATATTACATGTTATTATGAATGTTACTACATGACATATATACTTACATCATGTATATATTACATGTTATTATGAATGCTACTACATGACATATATACTTACATCATGTATATATTACATGTTATTATGAATGTTACTACATGACATATATACTTACATCATGTATGTATGACATGTTATTATGAATGTTACTACATGACATATATACTTACATCATGTATATATTACATGTTTTTATGAATGTTACTACATCACATATATACTTACATCATGTATATATTACATGTTATTATGAATGTTACTAGATACTACATATATACTTACATCATGTATATATTACATGTTATTATGAATGTTACTAGATACTACATATATACTTACATCATGTATATATTACATGTTATTATGAATGTTACTACATGACATATATACTTACATCATGTATATATTACATGTTTTTATGAATGTTACTACATCACATATATACTTACATCATGTATATATTACATGTTATTATGAATGTTACTACATGACATATATACTTATATCATGTATATATTACATGTTATTATGAATGTTACTACATGACATATATACTTACATCATGTATATATTACATGTTATTATGAATGTTACTAGATACTACATATATACTTACATCATGTATATATTACATGTTATTATGAATGTTACTAGATACTACATATATACTTACATCATGTATATATTACATGTTATTATGAATGTTACTAGATACTACATATATACTTACATCATGTATATATTACATGTTATTATGAATGTTACTAGATACTACATATATACTTACATCATGTATATATTACATGTTATTATGAATGTTACTAGATACTACATATATACTTGTATATATGTATGTACAAGTTTCAGTTCCCGTCCTAAAGCTCCTCATCCTGTGGCTGAATCAGACTGTGTTTCAGAGATAATATGAGATGATGCATGTGAGGAAACGCCACACATGCACACTTGGTACGGTGGTCAAGGGCAACCAGTGGTGTGCTCCCAATGCAGGGGAAAAAACATAAATGTACCCACAACAGGCACAAATTCCTCTCCCTCTCCCACTCGCACGCCCACGGCATCCCTGGAAGGAGAGGAAAGCCGTGTGACCTCTGTCCAAGGACACAGACGGAGCGGCATGGTGGCGCTGGTAGAGCATGTCCACTGTCATGTGTGAACAAAGTGAGCGAGGGGAGGGGGGTCAGCGTGACTAATGACAAGTGACAGATACGGGCTGGGAAAGTAAGGATGGAGAGGATACCACTGAAGCCATGAATGAGGTCACGTAAAAGGATGAAACTCATGGACTCCATGCCACGCCGCATTAACGCAGTAATTGAGGCAAAAGGAGCTCCAACCAAGTATTGAGTATTGTACATGCTCATATTTTTCATTTTCATACTTTTCAGTTGGCCAACATTTCTAAAAATCCCTTTTTTGTATTAGCCTTAAGTAATATTCTAATTTTGTGACACACGGAATTTTGGATTTTCATTTGTTGCCACTTCAAATCATCAAAATTAAATGAAATAAACATTTGAATGCATCAGTCTGTGTGCAATGAATAAATATAATGTACAAGTTACACCTTTTGAATGCAATTACTGAAATAAATCAAGTTTTTCAAAATATTGTAATTTACTGGCTTTTACCTGTATGACGAGTGTCATTTTCCGAAGAGTATTATGTGAAGAGGAGATGATGGATACAAATGTCCTTCCACCTGCCATCAGTCGCTGCAGTCTGTCAGGGCATGGAGGCACCTTTGAAATCCTTTTAAAGATTTGTGACGGCCATAATGTGGAACACTTCCACTTTTTGTAGCATTTCACTGGGCGGGATCACCTCACTTTCATGCTGACTTATGATGGCCTCATTGGGGGATTTCATCGCATGAAGGTGGTCAGGCGGCCATTAACAGGAGATGGAAAGGTTTTTTGATCATGCACACTGAGCGTGTGTGTGTGTGTGTGTGTGTGTGTGTGTGTGTGTGTGTGTGTGTGTGTGTGTGTGTGTGTGTGTGTGTGTGTGTGTGTGTGTGTGTGTGTGTGTGTGTGTTAAGGCTTTTCTTTAATGTCTTCTTCCTCCCGCTCCATCTTGCTAACAGACCACTACTGACTGGTGCCAGACAAATGCCGGACTCGATTTAGTTCTGGATGCAGACTTGGTCTGGATTGGATTGCCTCAGGTGCCTGGGGGGGGATCAAATACTTTGTTTACACGGGAGATGCTTCTATTTTATTTCTGCCTCACGTTTGTCTGCAGGTTTTTGGAGCGTCTGCTTTCTGAAGTTGTCTGTGGAACTGAAAATAACTTATGTCTCCACGTCTAGAAGAGGAGGAGAGGGGAATCTCACCCACTTCAAAGGGAAACTAGTAGCATATACAGGTAAAAGCCAGTAAATTAGAATATTTTGAAAAACTTGATTTTTTTCAGTAATTGCATTCAAAAGGTGTAACTTGTACATTATATTTATTCATTGCACACAGACTGATGCATTCAAATGTTTATTTCATTTAATTTTGATGATTTGAAGTGGCAACAAATGAAAATCCAAAATTCCGTGTGTCACAAAATTAGAATATTACTTAAGGCTAATACAAAAAAGGGATTTTTAGAAATGTTGGCCAACTGAAAAGTATGAAAATGACAAATATGAGCATGTACAATACTCAATACTTGGTTGGAGCTCCTTTTGCCTCAATTACTGCGTTAATGCGGCGTGGCATGGAGTCGATGAATTTCTGGCACTGCTCAGGTGTTATGAGAGCCCAGGTTGCTCTGATAGTGGCCTTCAACTCTTCTGCGTTTTTGGGTCTGGCATTCTGCATCTTCCTTTTCACAATACCCCACAGATTTTCTATGGGGCTAAGGTCAGGGTAGTTGGCGGGCCAATTTAGAACAGAAATACCATGGTCCGTAAAACAGGCACGGGTAGATTTTGCGCTGTGTGCAGGCGCCAAGTCCTGTTGGAACTTGAAATCTCCATCTCCATAGAGCAGGTCAGCAGCAGGAAGCATGAAGTGCTCTAAAACTTGCTGGTAGACGGCTGCGTTGACCCTGGATCTCAGGAAACAGAGTGGACCGACACCAGCAGATGACATGGCACCCCAAACCATCACCCAACCGTGCAAATTTTGCATTTCCTTTGGAAATCGAGGTCCCAGAGTCTGGAGGAAGACAGGAGAGGCACAGGATCCACGTTGCCTGAAGTCTAGTGTAAAGTTTCCACCATCAGTGATGGTTTGGGGTGCCATGTCATCTGCTGGTGTCGGTCCACTCTGTTTCCTGAGATCCAGGGTCAACGCAGCCGTCTACCAGCAAGTTTTAGAGCGCTTCATGCTTCCTGCTGCTGACCTGCTCTATGGAGATGGAGATTTCAAGTTCCAACAGGACTTGGCGCCTGCACACAGCGCAAAATCTACCCGTGCCTGGTTTACGGACCATGGTATTTCTGTTCTAAATTGGCCCGCCAACTCCCCTGACCTTAGCCCCATAGAAAATCTGTGGGGTATTGTGAAAAGGAAGATGCAGAATGCCAGACCCAAAAACGCAGAAGAGTTGAAGGCCACTATCAGAGCAACCTGGGCTCTCATAACACCTGAGCAGTGCCAGAAACTCATGGACTCCATGCCACGCCGCATTAACGCAGTAATTGAGGCAAAAGGAGCTCCAACCAAGTATTGAGTATTGTACATGCTCATATTTTTCATTTTCATACTTTTCAGTTGGCCAACATTTCTAAAAATCCCTTTTTTGTATTAGCCTTAAGTAATATTCTAATTTTGTGACACACGGAATTTTGGATTTTCATTTGTTGCCACTTCAAATCATCAAAATTAAATGAAATAAACATTTGAATGCATCAGTCTGTGTGCAATGAATAAATATAATGTACAAGTTACACCTTTTGAATGCAATTACTGAAATAAATCAAGTTTTTCAAAATATTCTAATTTACTGGCTTTTACCTGTATATATATATATATGTATATATATATATATATATATATATATATATATATATATATATATTGTCGGAGGCAGATATGTACATATATCCGAATTTAAGTTGTACTTCTTCCATTTCTTTGTCATATTTGAAAACAGCTCGTGTTTTCCATTTCTTCTCTTGATGCTCTGTCAGCAAGTATACTGTGTGTGTTAACCTTGAGTTCTTTGGAATGTGTTTTGACTAGCATTTGTTTTTGTCTACAGAGATGGGACAAGAGAGAGGGTGGTGGGATCGGGAAGACAGACCATTTTGGGAGGCGCAATAGAATGTTAGATGGTTAGACTGGTCTCAATCAAAATGTATATTGGCAAAGCTTTGAGAATATACAACAAAAATACCTATTCTGTCTCTGGTGGTTTTTCAACTCAGCTTTAAGTGTCGGAAAGAACTTGGGAGCGAATTGTGACTTGAATTCCCTGGGAGGAACAACTGGTCCAAAACGCAACAATATGTGTATATATATATATATATATATATATATATATATATTAGGGGTGTAACGGTTCACAAAAATTTCGGTTTCGGTACGTACCTCGGTTTCGAGGTCACGGTTCGGTTCATTTTCGGTACAGTAAGAAAACAACAAAATATACATTTTTTGGGTTATTTATTTACCAAATTTGTAAACAATGGCTTTATCCTTTTAACATTGGGAACACTATAATAATTCTGCCCACGTTAATCAACATTAAACTGCCTCTAGTTGTTGCTCAGATTAAATAAAATTACAAAACTTTTTCTTCTACATATAAAAAGTGCAACATTAAACAGTTTCAAGTCAACTCATCATGCTTCATTTATTACAGCATTTGGGAAGCCTGTAGTTGATTTTCATTATGTAAATGTTATATTTGTATCAAGCAGGGACCCTGCAATTCAAAACTAGGCTGCTGCATTACTAATGATTAATGTAACTATAGCTGAAAAAATAGTACAATAGCAATCGGAGAGACTATTCATCCCTGAACACCATGGAGTTCATGTAGGCTTAATGATGCACTTACATTATTATATCAACTATCAGACACAGAAACTCTTCATTTAACATAATGTCCTGCTTCAACACAGCTCAATCAACACAGAAAAAGGTCAAGTGAAATAACAGACAGACAGGGCTTTGCTGTCCGTAACACACACACACACACACCGCAAAATGAGCTAACGTTACGCTTAAAGCGAATTAGCCTTCACCTCAAGCCAGGACTGCGAGCGAGCTGAGCTGCCTTTTATATTTCTAGAAGGTCAACGGGCTCATAGTGATGCTACTAGTAGTTGACTGGGAGGTGTTTATTATCATTTGGGGAGAGTCCGCTGCCTGATGATTACCTGCTAAACGTTAAGCACTGACTACATGCGCTCTGAATACGCACTGCTGATTGGCTGTTACCGCTCTGTGTGTAACCAATCAGATGGTTGTGTGGGTGGGACAATGCTGGGTGCTGTGTAGAGGACTGACAGAGACAGGCAGAAGGAAGCGGAGGCGGCTACTTAATATGTTCGTGTGGAAACTCGTTCGGTACACCTCCAACCCGAACCGAAACGGTTCAATACAAATACACGTACCGTTACACCCCTAATATATATATATATACAGTATATATGTATATGTATGTGTGGGGAAAAAAAATCACAAGACTATTTAATCTCTACAGGCCTGTTTCATGAGGGGGGTACCCTCAATCGTCAGGAGATTTTAATGGGAGCATTCGCATACCATGGTTTATATAGGGCACAGAGTGGGTGGGTACAGGCTGGCCTAGGGGCGTGGTGATTGGTTCATGTGTTACCTAGGAGGTGTTTCCGTCTATGGCGGCATGTTGTTACAATTTCGCTGCGCTTGTTGAGGGATGACAGGTCTGGACGGTAAATAATAAACAGTTTCTCTTTCAAGCATAGGTTGCATCTTTTATTACCACTATTGTAAGGTGTGCTGGATGCAAGAATTTGCCATGTTATTGAATATTCAACATTATTGTCTTTGAGGTCCCAAATGTGTTTGCTGAGTTCTGTGGTATTTCGCAGGTTTTTGTTCCTGAAAGAAGCCTTGTGATTGTTCCATCTGGTTTTGAATTCTCCCTCGGTTAATCCTACATATGTGTCGGATGTGTTAATGTCCTTGCGTATTACCTTAGATTGGTAGACAACTGATGTTTGTAAGCACACCCGTTGAGGGGGCAATCAGGTTTCTTTCGGCAGTTACAGGCTTTGTTGGTTTTGGAGTCGTTCTGACTGGGGGTCGACGGCTCATTTGCAATTGTTTTGTTGTGGTTTGAGATGATTTGTCGTATATTGTTCATGCAGCTGTAGCTCAATTTGATGTTGTTCTTGTTGAATACTTTTCTTAGGTTGTTGTCTTTGGGAAAGTGTTTGTCAATCAGATTGAGGAATTTGTGTCCAATGTTCGTTGAGACGTTTTTGCTGTATGGGGGGTTGTACCAGATGATGTCGTTCCGTTTTCTGTTCTTTTTTGGCTGGTTTCCTGGCGTGGGTTCATAGGTGAGGGTGAAATTGTATCCGCTTTCATCAAGGGCTTTTTGGTACGTGTATATATATATATATATACATTTTCAAAAAGTGATATCGGTGTCAAAGTTGCACAATGTTTACAATAGACACCAAGCCATACGAATGTCAGAATAATTCTCACCAATAAAAAACATATTAGTAATATTCTGATGCCATCTTAGCAGTGGCGTGTGGTCACTGGAGGCAGGTGAGGCCCTGCCTCACTGACACACCCTCCACCATGGACTGACACACCCTCCGCCATGGACTGACACACCCTCCGCCATGGACTGACATACCCTCCACCATGGACTGACACACCCTCCACCATGGACTGACACACCCTCCGCCATGGACTGACACACCCTCCACCATGGACTGACACACCCTCCGTCATGGACTGACACACCCTCCGCCATGGACTGACACACCCTCCGCCATACACTGACACACCCTCCACCATGGACTGACACACCCTCCACCATGGACTGACACACCCTCCACCATGGACTGACACACCCTCCGCCATACACTGACACACCCTCCACCATGGACTGACACACCTTTCACCATGGACTGCCACACCCTCCACCATGGACTGACTCACCCTCCACCATGGACTGACACACCCTCCGCCATGGACTGACACACCTTTCACCATGGACTGCCACACCCTCCACCATGGACTGACACACCCTCCACCATGGACTGACAGCCTCCACCATGGACTGACACACCCTCCACCATGGACTGACACACCCTCCGTCATGGACTGACACACCCTCCGCCATGGACTGACACACCCTTTGCCAATGATCGGCATCTCAAAAATAATTAATGTTAAAAAAATAATCATTTTAATGTGCAACTATGCATGATTAATGCGATCATTTTTGGTGATTAATCCCATGAGTTAACTCATTATTTTTGACAGCCCTCATATAAAGTGTATATATGGCGTTGTACAGTATATACAGTATAATATACTACACATTCTCAGGGGTGTTGAGAAGATGGACAGTCAGTGAGAAGTTGTGTGGTGGTCCAGAGGGAAGACCTCAGAACAGACTGCTCTGGACCAGTACAAGTCCCCCAGCTTGATGATACTTTGTCCCTTGCAGTCTCTGGAGAGCACGCCCAGCCATCGTCTTTTGCTTAGCTCCTAATGTCATATTTTCAGAAGATTATGGCGTAAAAAAACAATAGTTTCTACATCTTTGACTCAGAAAGCTCTTATGGGCAAACATGTCCGCCGTGGTCTTTTGTGGCAGGGGACGCCACACCAGCACTAGCATGGTGGTGCACATATCGTCACACATCATTACATTAGCTCCCGGCCTCAGAGGACATTAGACTAAATTGGATTGATATTATTTACGATTGTTAGTGGTTCCTGTTGGGCTCTCAGACCTTGGTGGCTATTTGCTGTTTTGAGCCTCGGGGCTAATCTCCTTCTTTCCCTCCGGCGTTTGGAATAGGATGTAGTTTTCTTTTATTTCCACGTGTGACTCATTCTCATGAAGCACTTCTGTCTGTAGCACTCCCTCGGCCAATCGTGACTCCTTCACCCCTTAAAGGACCACCGCGTCACGAAGGGCGACTCATTAGCAGGAGACAGAACATTCTCCATCTTCGGGGTATTTTAATGGAAACACGTTCACACAAAAATGGTACAAGCATGTCTCATTTGATGTAAATGTGGCTACTGTGTGTTGCTAAAGGGGAACTGTACTTATCATTCAAAATATTTATGGAAGACACAGAAACATCTTTAACTTTTTGAAGCATTCTAACTAATAAATTAAGATGAGCAAAAGTCAGCTAACCATTAAGCCAACAAGAGTCGCTCTATTCGGCATATAAAGCGCGCTAAAAAAGACATTTTATATACACGCCGTCAGTACATATGTAATGTAGTAACATTCATAATAACATGTAATATATACATGATTTAAGTATATATGTCATGTAGTAACATTCATAATAACATGTAATATATACATGGAAGTATATATGTCATGTTGTAACATTCATAATAACATGTAGTATAGTATATATGTAGTATCTAGTAACATTCATAATAACATGTAATATATACATGATGTAAGTATATATGTAATGTAGTAACATTCATAATAACATGTAATATATACATGATGTAAGTAAGAACATGTAATAAAGTATATATATATAGTATCTA
The DNA here is from genome assembly GCF_033978685.3 of Nerophis lumbriciformis. NCBI lineage: Eukaryota > Metazoa > Chordata > Actinopteri > Syngnathiformes > Syngnathidae > Nerophis > Nerophis lumbriciformis. The sequence continues at coordinate 40,530,142 of NC_084572.2, forward strand.
GTAACATTCATAATAACATGTAATATATACATGATGTAAGTATATATGTCATGTAGTAACATTCATTATAACATGTAATATATACATGATGTAAGTATATATGTCATGTAGTAACATTCATAATAACATGTAATATATACATGATGTAAGTATATATGTCATGTAGTAACATTCATAATAACATGTAGTATAGTATATATGTAGTATCTAGTAACATTCATAATAACATGTAATATATACATGATGTAAGTATATATGTAATGTAGTAACATTCATAATAACATGTAATATATACATGATGTAAGTAAGAACATGTAATAAAGTATATATATATAGTATCTAGTAACATTCATAATAACATGTAATATATACATGATGTAAGTATATATGTCATGTAGTAACATTCATTATAACATGTAATATATACATGATGTAAGTATATATGTCATGTAGTAACATTCATAATAACATGTAATATATACATGATGTAAGTATATATGTCATGTAGTAACATTCATAATAACATGTAATATAGTATATATGTAGTATCTAGTAACATTCATAATAACATGTAATATATACATGATGTAAGTATATATGTAATGTAGTAACATTCATAATAACATGTAATATATACGTGATGTAAGTAAGAACATGTAATAAAGTATATATGTAGTATCTAGTAACATTCATAATAACATGTAATATATACATGATGTAAGTATATATGTCATGTAGTAACATGCATAATAACATGTAATATATACATGTAAGTATATATGTCATGTAGTAACATTCATAATAACATGTAATATATACATGATGTAAGTATATGTCATGTAGTAACATTCATAATAATATGTAATATATACATGTAAGTATATATGTCATGTAGTAACATTCATAATAACATGTAATATATACATGATGTAAGTATCTATGTCATGTAGTAACATTCATAATAACATGTAATATATACATGATGTAAGTATACATGGCATGTAGTAACATTCATAACATGTAATATATACATGATGTAAGTATATATGTCATGTAGTAACATTCATAACAACATGTAATATATACATGATGTAAGTATATATGTCATGTAGTAACATTCATAATAACATGTAATATATACATGATGTAAGTAAATATGTCATGTGGTAACATTCATCATAACATGTAATATATACATGATGTAAGTATATATGTCATGTAGTAACATTCATAATAACATGTAATATATACATGATGTAAGTATATATGTCATGTAGTAACATTCATAATAACATGTAATATATACATGATGTAAGTAAATATGTCATGTGGTAACATTCATAATAACATGTAATATATACATGATGTAAGTATATATGTCATGTAGTAACATTCATAACAACATGTAATATATACATGATGTAAGTAAGAACATGTAATAAAGTATATATGTAGTATCTAGTAACATTCATAATAACATGTAATATATACATGATGTAAGTATATATGTCATGTAGTAACATGCATAATAACATGTAAGTATATATGTCATGTAGTAACATTCATAATAACATGTAATATATACATGATGTAAGTATATATGTCATGTAGTAACATTCATAATAACATGTAATATATACATGATGTAAGTATATATGTCATGTAGTAACATTCATAATAACATGTAATATATACATGATGTAAGTATATATGTCATGTAGTAACATTCATAATAACATGTAGTATAGTATATATGTAGTATCTAGTAACATTCATAATAACATGTAATATATACATGATGTAAGTATATATGTAATGTAGTAACATTCATAATAACATGTAATATATACATGATGTAAGTAAGAACATGTAATAAAGTATATATGTAGTATCTAGTAACATTCATAATAACATGTAATATATACATGATGTAAGTATATATGTCATGTAGTAACATGCATACTAACATGTAAGTATATATGTCATGTAGTAACATTCATAATAACATGTAATATATACATGATGTAAGTATATATGTCATGTAGTAACATTCATAATAACATGTAGTATAGTATATATGTAGTATCTAGTAACATTCATAATAACATGTAATATATACATGATGTAAGTATATATGTAATGTAGTAACATTCATAATAACATGTAATATATACATGATGTAAGTAAGAACATGTAATAAAGTATATATGTAGTATCTAGTAACATTCATAATAACATGTAATATATACATGATGTAAGTATATATGTCATGTAGTAACATGCATAATAACATGTAATATATACATGATGTAAGTATATGTCATGTAGTAACATTCATAATAATATGTAATATATACATGATGTAAGTCTATATGTCATGCAGTAACATTCATAATAACATGTAATGTATACATGATGTAAGTATATATGTCATGTAGTAACATTCATAATAACATGTAATATATACATGATGTAAGTATATATGTAGTATCTAGTAACATTCATAATAATATGTAATATATACATGATGTGAGTATATATGTCATGTAGTAACATTCATAATTACATGTAATATTTAAGTATTTTGCTCATTTTAAGCATACAGCAGCGTATTCATTTCACAGATGCATCACAACGTTTGCTTTCCTTCAACAACAACAAGAAGACTACTAATGATGACAACAAAGACTACATTTTTGGACAAATGATGATCCAGAACCTTATATTTTTTGAAGCTGAACATAAGGAGGATGACCTACAAGTTTTAGAAGCTAAATGATAAGGAGACCCAGTAAGTAGCAGTATTGCTAAGAATTACATACTGTGAACATAATAAAACAATCACTTACTGTATCATGTCTGCTCTCACTGGGATGCAAATTGATGGGATGTTTATCTTCCTGTTTCGATGAAGATTTAATCATGTAAGATTTAATCGTGTGTGTGTGTGTGTGTGTGTGTGTGCGCTGCAGGCTGTGTGTGTGTGACATGGACAGACTCGGCCGCAATGAATTCATCGGCGAGGTGAGAGTGGCCCTGAAGAAGCTCCGAGAAGGAGACAACAAACGCTACAATATGGGTCTGGAGAGAATTGCACACGTACGTACTTTGATGCGTCTATACACACTGTGTTTACCTGTGTTGCACTGGTAGGTCACCTGTTGTATACGCCAGTTCTATGGACTATGTAGAGCCTAGGAAGCCGGAGTAGAACCCACGCAGTCACGGGGAGAACATGCAAACTCCACACAGAAAGATCCCGAGCCTGGGATTGAACCCCAGACTACTCAGCACCTTCGTATTGTGAGGCACATGCACTAACCCCTCTACCACCGTGCATCTACAATGCAATTAGCTACTGTTGCGTCGGACCAGTTCTTCCTCCAAGGGAATCTAAGTTACTGGTCAATCCCAAATTCTTTCGATGACATATATGCTGAGTAAGAAGGACCATCAAGACAGAATTGGAATATTTTCAAGTTTATACCAAAGCTTTAGGAGATCAACTTAATCAATACATTCATATCGGCTGCTCGAGTTGATCTGGCATTCCAAGGACAAAACACACTCTTTTCACTCAAAAGAAAGCCCTCCCTCCCTCTCAACACTGATAAGAAACCAATGGGTGAGGTTTTCACATTCCAAGGTTGAGACATCCATCCATCCATTTTCTACCGCTTATTCCCTTCGGGGTCGCGGGGGGCGCTGGAGCCTATCTCAGCTACAATCGGGCGGAAGGCGGGGTACACCCTGGACAAGTCGCCACCTCATCGCAGGGCCAACACAGATAGACAGACAACATTCACACTCACATTCACACACTAGGGCCAATTTTAGTGTTGCCAATCAACCTATCCCCAGGTGCATGTCTTTGGAGGTGGGAGGAAGCCGGAGTAGAACCCACGCAGTCACGGGTAGAACATGCAAACTCCCCACAGAAAGATCCCGAGCCTGGGATTGAACCCCAGACTACTCAGCACCTTCGTATTGTGAGGCAGATGCACTAACCCCTCTACCACCGTGCATCTACAATGCAATTAGCTACTGTTGCGTCGGACCAGTTCTTCCTCCAAGGGAATCTAAATTACTGGTCAATCCCAAATTCTTTCGATGACATATATGCTGAGTAAGAAGGACCATCAAGACAGAATTGGAATATTTTCAAGTTGTTTTTTTTTTTTTTTTTTTTTTTTTTTTTTTTTTTTTGAATGCATGAAGAAATGTATCTTTTGTGAGTTTTATGGGGATAGGTTGATTGGCAACACTAAAAAAAAAAAAAAAAAAAAAAAAAAAAAAAAAAAAAAAAAAGGAATATTTTCAAGTTTATACCAAAGCTTTAGGAGATCAGCTTAATCAATACATTCATATCGGTTGCTCGAGTTGATCTGGCATTCCAAGGACAAAACACACTCTTTTCACTCACACCTGAATATCCATGACAACGAGGCACAGGTGGGATTTCTATGTTCAGTCAATATGATGTTTGATGGTCATGGTCATGTTCAGTCAATATGATGTTTGTGTTGTTCCAGAATAAAGAGTCCAACAATCAAGCGGTGGAGCAGGGAGCTCCTACTGCAGAAGAGGAGGTACTCGTCTTATCTCTCTTGTCATTTCATCCCCGCATAAGAAAGATGCATGGCAGGGAAATCATGGCCGCTTCTAGCAGCAACTAGTACTTATTAGTCCCGTGTGCTTGTTATCTAATCCTTTCTCATGATTCTAGAGACAAGGGCTAATAGCTTTTGGCCTCCAGGGGCAGCGTTGCAGTGTCATGTTGCAGCTTTTAACGACACACTTTTATTACACTGGCTGCACTTTTTCATTTAGTTTAGTCTATAGTCTTTTGACAAATATGTATTTTAGTTTTAGTCCTATCCTAGTCATCTAAATTGAATTAGTCTAAGGCGAGTCGAGTAAAATGACAGTCGACTGAAATATAAAGGATGACACATCTTGGAAGTTGTCTTGAAACCACTTTTATTAAGGTCATTGCACAGCATCTCAAAAACTACATTCACAAGACTTGCACTCCATAAATATATCAATAAGTACATTTCACACTAACCTTACAGTGTGTTATTTTA
>NC_084572.2:40540228-40600228 GCF_033978685.3 Nerophis lumbriciformis
AATACAACACATTTACTTTACACTTGAAATACAACACTTTTACTTTACACTTGAAATACAACACTTTTACTTTACACTTGAAATACAACACTTTTACTTTACACTTGAAATGCAACACTTTTACTTTACACTTGAAATACACCACTTTTACTTTACACTTGAAATACAACACTTTTACTTTACACTTGAAATACACCACTTTTACTTTACACTTGAAATACAACACTTTTACTTTACACTTGAAATACACCACTTTTACTTTACACTTGAAATACAACACTTTTACTTTACACTTGAAATACACCACTTTTACTTTACACTTGAAATACAACACTTTTACTTTACACTTGAAATACACCACTTTTACTTTACACTTGAAATACAACACTTTTACTTTACACTTGAAATACAACACTTTTACTTTACACTTGAAATACAACACTTTTACTTTACACTTGAAATACAACACTTTTACTTTACACTTGAAATACAACACTTTTACTTTACAATTGAAATACACCACTTTTACTTTACACTTGAAATACAACACTTTTACTTTACACTTGAAATACAACACTTTTACTTTACACTTGAAATACAACACTTTTACTTTACACTTGAAATACAACACTTTTACTTTACACTTGAAATACAACACTTTTACTTTACACTTGAAATACAACATTTTTACTTTACACTTGAAATACACCACTTTTATTTTACACTTGAAATACACCACTTTTACTTTACACTTGAAATACAACACTTTTACTTTACACTTGAAATACAACACTTTTACTTTACACTTGAAATACAACACTTTTACTTTACACTTGAAATACACCACTTTTACTTTACACTTGAAATACAACACTTTTACTTTACACTTGAAATACACCACTTTTACTTTACACTTGAAATACAACACTTTTACTTTACACTTGAAATACACCACTTTTACTTTACACTTGAAATACAACACTTTTACTTTACACTTGAAATACAACACTTTTACTTTACACTTGAAATACAACACTTTTACTTTACACTTGAAATACACCACTTTTACTTTACACTTGAAATACAACACTTTTACTTTACACTTGAAATACAACACTTTTACTTTACACTTGAAATACAACACTTTTACTTTACACTTGAAATACACCACTTTTACTTTACACTTGAAATACACCACTTTTACTTTACACTTGAAATACACCACTTTTACTTTACACTTGAAATACACCACTTTTACTTTACACTTGAAATACACCACTTTTACTTTACACTTGAAATACAACACTTTTACTTTACACTTGAAATACACCACTTTTACTTTACACTTGAAATACAACACTTTTACTTTACACTTGAAATACACCACTTTTACTTTACACTTGAAATACACCACTTTTACTTTACACTTGAAATACACCACTTTTACTTTACACTTGAAATACACCACTTTTTCTTTACACTTGAAATACAACACTTTTACTTTACACTTGAAATACAACACGTTTACTTTACACTTGAAATACAACACTTTTACTTTACACTTGAAATACAACACTTTTACTTTACACTTGAAATACACCACTTTTACTTTACACTTGAAATACAACACTTTTACTTTACACTTGAAATACAACACTTTTACTTTACACTTGAAATACAACACTTTTACTTTACACTTGAAATACACCACTTTTACTTTACACTTGAAATACACCACTTTTACTTTACACTTGAAATACACCACTTTTACTTTACACTTGAAATACACCACTTTTACTTTACACTTGAAATACACCACTTTTACTTTACACTTGAAATACAACACTTTTACTTTACACTTGAAATACACCACTTTTACTTTACACTTGAAATACAACACTTTTACTTTACACTTGAAATACACCACTTTTACTTTACACTTGAAATACACCACTTTTACTTTACACTTGAAATACACCACTTTTTCTTTACACTTGAAATACACCACTTTTTCTTTACACTTGAAATACAACACTTTTACTTTACACTTGAAATACAACACGTTTACTTTACACTTGAAATACAACACTTTTACTTTACACTTGAAATACAACACTTTTACTTTACACTTGAAATACAACACTTTTACTTTACACTTGAAATACAACACTTTTACTTTACACTTGAAATACAACACTTTTACTTTACACTTGAAATACAACACTTTTACTTTCCACTTGAAATACAACACTTTTACTTTACACTTGAAATACAACACTTTTACTTTACACTTGAAATACAACACTTTTACTTTACACTTGAAATACAACACTTTTACTTTACACTTGAAATACAACACTTTTACTTTACACTTGAAATACACCACTTTTATTTTACACTTGAAATACACCACTTTTACTTTACACTTGAAATACACCACTTTTACTTTACACTTGTAATACAACACTTTTACTTTACACTTGAAATACAACACTTTTACTTTACACTTGAAATACAACACTTTTACTTTACACTTGAAATACAACACTTTTACTTTACACTTGAAATACAACACTTTTACTTTACACTTGAAATACACCACTTTTACTTTCCACTTGAAATACAACACTTTTACTTTACACTTGAAATACAACACTTTTACTTTACACTTGAAATACAACACTTTTACTTTACACTTGAAATACAACACTTTTACTTTACACTTGAAATACACCACTTTTACTTTACACTTGAAATACACCACTTTTACTTTACACTTGAAATACACCACTTTTACTTTACACTTGAAATGCAACACTTTTACTTTACACTTGAAATACACCACTTTTACTTTACACTTGAAATACAACACTTTTACTTTACACTTGAAATACAACACTTTTACTTTACACTTGAAATACAACACTTTTACTTTACACTTGAAATACAACACTTTTACTTTACACTTGAAATACAACACTTTTACTTTACACTTGAAATGCAACACTTTTACTTTACACTTGAAATACACCACTTTGCAGATCTACACACTTTGTTTTGCCTGGCTGAGTGATAAATAAATCTTAAAAACATCACTCAAGTACCTTTTTAGCAAGTAGGCAAACCACTATGTAGGTATTATTAGTTTATTCACGGCTCCACGAGGTAAAGAGATATTGTTTAGCACAGTGGTCGTATTAATCATCTTTCTGTCTTGCCTCTGGTGAGGACGGTCGCATTTTTTTCCGCTCCCTTCTTCTCCCAGCTTGCTCTCTTCGTTTTTGTCTTGTTTGAACTTTTTTGAAGCCTCTTTGCGCTGTCCTCAAATCTAAACATCAGACATGAAAGTGATCAGCTGGACTCTCGACGCAATTGACGAGGAAAAGAGGTTCTGGGGAGCCTGGCTGCCCTGATGGAACCATTGCTGCGGGGTACGTGAGAGATTCCTGGGATACATGGAGAATCATGTGCCTCTCAGTCCTTTCCATCGAGGACGTGGAAGACATCTACCTATTTGGAACTGTGATCGCGGGGCACCTGCTGATTGGGCTGGGCATTGCTCTGGTGTATCGTCAAATTCGTAAGATGATGGCAGCCACTCAAGGAGCCCAAAGGCTGTTCGTCGCAATGGAAGGTTTGGGCAGGGCTGTGGGATCACAGACTGTGGTGATTTCTGAACTGAGTCGCAAGATGGATCACATCATGGAGAAGCTTGCTGAAAAGGAACATTGAATTGAATTTGAGAACACCCAGCATGGACGAATGTTTTGTCTGCTCGTGGAAAACAAACATCCTAATCTACGATTTGACTCCCTCGAATGGCCTTGACTCAAGACCAGGCTGTTTTGAAAAACACCCCCGAGGACACCTCAATGATGGACGCTTTTGACCTCCCTCCCTCCTCAACGACACACACACCTTCACCACCGCTTGTTTCCCCTCGGGGTGATGGTCGGATGGCAGCACTTCATAGCAGCAGTCGACCTCCAGGGCCCCAACACTTAAGTTGTGGGCCCTGAATCTATAATCTATGGAAGTTCAATGTTTTGAATGGAATTATGGAAATAAATACAAACCCTGTTTCCATATGAGTTGGGAAATTGTGTTAGATGTAAATATAAACAGAATACAATGATTTGCAAATCATTTTCAAGCCATATTCAGTTGAATATGCTACAAAGACAACATATTTGATGTTCAAACTCATAATTATTATTTTTTTTGCAAATAATCATTAACTTTAGAATGTGATGGCAGCAACACGTGACAAAGAAGTTGGGAAAGGTGGCAATAAATACTGATAAAGTTGAGGAATGCTCATCAAACACTTATTTGGAACATCCCACAGGTGTGCAGGCTAATTGGGAACAGGTGGGTGCCATGATTGGGTATAAAAGTAGATTCCATGAAATGCTCAGTCATTCACAAACAAGGATGGGGCGAGGGTCACCACTTTGTCAACAAATGCGTGAGCAAATTGTTGAACAGTTTAAGAAAAACCTTTCTCAACCAGCTATTGCAAGGGATTTAGGGATTTCACCATCTATGGAGAACCCACCCAACAAAGTCGCACAGTGAGTGGGGGGAAAAGTGGGCAAAAGTCCCGGAAAAGATCAAAAATCACACCCAGGTTCGAGTCCCACAGGTCCCGCCGCGTCCCAACAGAGTCCGGGGGTGCCTATAATGTCCAGAACCCACCCAGCAAAGTCGCACAGTGAGTGGGGGAAAAAGTTGGAAAAGTGGGGAAAAGTCCCGGAAAAGATCAAAAATCACACCCAGGTTCGAGTCCCACAGGTTCCGCCGCGTCCCAACAGAGTCCGGGGGTGCCTATAATGTCCAGAACCCACCCAGCAAAGTCGCACAGTGAGTCGCACTGTGAGTGGGGGGAAAAGTTTGAAAAGCGGGCAAAAGTCCGGAAAATGATCAAAAATCATACCCAGGTTCGAGTCCCACAAGTCCCGCCGCGTCCCGGCAGTGTCTGGGGGTGCCTGACATGTCCACAACGCACCAAGCAAAGTCGCACTGTGAGTGGGGGAAAAAGTTGGAAAAGTGAAGAAAAGTCCCGAAAAAGTTCAAAAATCACACCCAGGTTCGAGTCCCACAAGTCCCGCCGTGTCCCAACAGAGTCCGGGGGTGCCTAAAATGTCCAGAACGCTCCCAGCAAAGTCGCACTGTGAGTGGGGGGGGGTCGGTTCCCCACCTGCGTCCGGAACTACAAAATTGTCCCTCTCCCAGCTGGAAGTCACCAAAAAAAGGCGTACATTTGACTAAGTGTCTAGGAGCCTGTCCCTTTAAGAAGGCCGACCTGCTCTGGTTCCCCACCTGGATCCGGAACTCAAAATTAGTCCCTCTCCTAGCTGGAAGTCACTCAAAAAAAGGGGTAAATTTGATTAAGTGTCTAGGTGCCTGTTATGCTATGTAATATCATCAAAGGGTTCAGAGAATCTGGAGAAATCACTGCACGTAAGCAGCTAAGCCCGTGACCTTCCATCCCTCAGGCTGTGCTGCATCAACAAGCGACATCAGTGTGTAAAGGATATCACCACATGGGCTCAGGAACACTTCAGAAACCCACTGTCAGTAACTACAGTTGGTCGCTACATCTGTAAGTGCAAGTTAAAACTCTCCTATGCAAGGCGAAAACCGTATATCAACAACACCCAGAAACGCCGTCGGCTTCGCTGGGGCCTGAGCTCATCTAAGATGGACTGATACAAAGTGGAAAAGTGTTCTGTGGTCTGACGAGTCCACATTTCAAATTGTTTTTGGGAACGGTGGACGTCGTGTCCTCCGGACCAAAGAGGAAAAGAACCATCCGGATTGTTATAGGCGCAAAGTGTAAAAGGCAGCATGTGTGATGGTATGGGGGTGTATTAGTGGCCAAGACATGGGTAACTTACACATCTGTGAAGGCACCATTAATGCTGAAAGGTACATACAGGTTTTGGAGCAACATATGTTGCCATCCAAGCAACGTTGCCATGGACGCCCCTGCTTATTTCAGCAAGACAATGCCAAGCCACGTGTTACATCAACGTGGCTTCATAGTAAAAGAGTGCGGGTACTAGACTGGTCTGCCTGTAGTCCAGACCTGTCTCCCATTGAAAATGTGTGAAGCCTTAAATAGCACAAGGGAGACCCCCGGACTGTTGAACAACTTAAGCTGTACATCAAGCAAGAATGGGAAAGAATTCCACCTGAGAAGCTTCAACAATTAGTTTCCTCAGTTCCCAAACGTTTCCTGAGTGTTGTTAAAAGGAAAGGCCATGTAACACAGTGGTGAACATGCCCTTTCCCAGCTACTTTGGCACGTGTTGCAGCCATGAAATTCTAAGTTAATTATTTTTTGCAAAAATAAATAAAGTTTATGAGTTTGAACATCAAATATGTTGTCTTTGTAGCATATTCAACTGAATATGGGTTGAAAATGATTTGCAAATCATTGTATTCCGTTTATATTTACATCTAACACAATTTCCCAACTCAATATGGAATTTTTTTTACTTTGAAATTTTTTTTTTACCTTGAAAATCATATTTTACCTTGAAAATCATTTTTTACCTTGAAAATTTTTTTTTACCTTGAAAATCATTTTTTACCTTGAAAATCATTTTTTAAATAGAAAAAACAATTTTACCTTGAAAATTTTTTTTTACCTTGAAAATCATTTTTTACCTTGAAAATCATTTTTTACTTTGAAAATCATTTTTTACCTTGAAAATCATTTTTTACCTTGAAATTCATTTTTAACCTTGAAAAAAAATTTTACCTTGAAAATTTTTTTTTACCTTAAAATCATTTTTTACCATGAAATTTTTTTTTTACCTTAAAATCATTTTTTACTTTGAAAATCATTTTTTACCTTGAAAAAAAAAATGTTACCTTGAAAAAAAAATTTTACCTTGAAAATCATTTTTTACCTTGAAACACATTTTTAACCTTGAAAAAAAAATGTTACCTTGAAAAAAAATTTTTTTCCTTGAAAATCATTTTTTACCTAGAAAATCCTTTTTTCACATTGAAAAAAAAATGTTACCTTGAAAAATTTATTTTACCTTGAAAATCATTTTTTACCTTGAAAATCATTTTTTACATTGAAAAAAAATTTTTATCTTGAAAATTTTTTTTACCTTAAAAATTTTTTTTTACTTAGAAAATCATTTTTTACCTTGAAAATCATTTTTTACCTTGAAAAAAAAAATTTACCTTGAAAAAAAAATTTAACCTTGAAAATCATTTTTTACCTTGAAAATCATTTTTAACCTTGAAAAAAAAATTCACCTTGAAAAAGTTTTATGAAGCCTAAAATAGCACAACGGAGACCCCCGGACTGTTGAACAACTTAAGCTGTACATCAAGCAAGAATGGGAAATAATTCCACCTGAGAAGCTTCAAAAATGTGTCTCCTCAGTTCCCAAACCTTTACTGAGTGTTGTTAAAAGGAAAGGCCATGCAACACAGTGGTGAAAATGCCCTTTCCCAACTACTTTGGCACGTGTTGCAGCCATGAAATTCTAAGTTAATTATTATTTGCAAAAAAAAAATACAGTTTATGAGTTTGAACATCAAATATGTTGTCTTTGTAGCATATTCAACTGAATATGGGTTGAAAAGGATTTGCAAATCATTGTATTCCGTTTATATTTACATCTAACCAGAGGTGGGTAGTAACGCGCTACATTTACTCCGTTACATCTACTTGAGTAACTTTTGGGATAAATTGTACTTCTAAGAGTAGTTTTAATGCAACATACTTTTACTTTTACTTGAGTATGTTTATAGAGAAGAAACGCTACTTTTACTCCGCTACTTTTATCTACATTCAGCTCGCTACTCGCTACTAATTTTTATCGATCTGTTCATGCACGCTTTGTTTGTTTTGGTCTGTCAGACAGACCTTCATAGTGCCTGCGTTTCAACAAATGCAGTCACTGGTGACGTTTCACTTCTTTCCACCAATCAGATGCAGTCACTGGTGACGTTGGACCAATCAAACAGAGCCAGGTGGTCACATGACCTGACTTAAACAAGTTAAAAAACTTATTGGGGTGTTACCATTTAGTGGTCATTTGTAGGGAATATGTACTGTACTGTGCAATCTACTAATAAAAGTTCCAATCAATCAATCAAAAGTGTGAAGGAAAAAAGACCCTTTTTTATTTCAACCGTACATCCCGTCAAAAGCCTAAAGACTGACTGCACAGTTCCTGTCTTCACAATAAAAGTGCCGCTCCATCGCGCCTGCGCTTTCAAAATAAGAGTCTCCGAAAGCCAGCGCAAACAAGCTAGCAAGCTACGGAGTTTGCCGCCAATGTATTTCTTGTAAAGTGTATAAAAACGAATATGGAAGCTGGACAAATAAGATGCCAAAAACCCACCACTTTCATGTGGTGTAAGACAGAAAGGAGGAACTTTTCTTCTCCTCCATTTGAAAACGTGGACGTTATCATCACTACTGTCTGATTACAATCAATGCAAGTCATCAGAATCAGGTAATACACCAACTTATATTCTTGTCTTCATGAAAGAAAGGAATCTATATGTGTTAAACATGCATGTATATTCATTAAAACACCTTTAACATGCAAACAAAAACGGCAAAATAAATAAATATAAATTATATACTGTATATATCAATGTATGTATATATATATATATATATCCATCCATCCATCCATCTTCTTCCGCTTATCCGAGGTCGGGTCGCGGGGGCAGCAGCCTAAGCAGGGAAGCCCAGACTTCCCTCTCCCCAGCCACTTCGTCCAGCTCCTCCCGGGGAATCCCGAGGCGTTCCCAGGCCAGCCGGGAGACATAGTCTTCCCAACGTGTCCTGGGTCTTCCTCGTGGCCTCCTACCGGTCGGACATGCCCTAAACACCTCCTTAGGGAGGCGCTCGGGTGGCATCCTGACCAGATGCCCGAGCCACCTCATATGGCTCCTCTCGATGTGGAGGAGCAGCGGCTTTACTTTGAGCTCCCCCCGGATGGCAGAGCTTCTCACCCTATCTCTAAGGGAGAGCCCCGCCACCCGGCGGAGGAAACTCATTTCGGCCGCTTGTACCCGTGATCTTGTCCTTTCGGTCATAACCCAAAGCTCATGACCATAGGTGAGGATGGGAACGTAGATCGACCGGTAAATTGAGAGCTTTGCCTTCCGGCTCAGCTCCTTCTTCACCACAACGGATCGATACAGCGTCCGCATTACTGAAGACGCCGCACCGATCCGCCTGTCGATCTCACGATCCACTCTTCCCTCACTCGTGAACAAGACTCCGAGGTACTTGAACTCCTCCACTTGGGGCAAGATCTCCTCCCCAACCCGGAGATGGCACTCCACCCTTTTCCGGGCGAGAACCATGGACTCGGACTTGGAGGTGCTGATTCTCATCCCAGTCGCTTCACACTCGGCTGCGAACCGATCCAGTGAGAGCTGAAGATCCTGGCCAGATGAAGCCATCAGGACCAAATCATCTGCAAAAAGCAGAGACCTAATCCTGCAGCCACCAAACCGGATCCCCTCAACGCCTTGACTGCGCCTAGAAATTCTGTCCATAAAAGTTATGAACAGAATCGGTGACAAAGGGCAGCCTTGGCGGAGTCCAACCCTCACCGGAAACGTGTCCGACTTACTGCCGGCAATGCGAACCAAGCTCTGACACTGATCATACAGGGAGCGGACCGCCACAATCAGACAGTCCGAAACCCCATACTCTCTGAGCACTCCCCACAGGACTTCCCGAGGGACACGGTCGAATGCCTTCTCCAAGTCCACAAAGCACATGTAGACTGGTTGGGCAAACTCCCATGCACCCTCAAGGACCCTGCCGAGAGTATAGAGCTGGTCCACAGTTCCATATATATATATATATATATATATATGTTTGTGTGTATATATGTATATATATGATATGTGTGTGTGTATGTTACTCATCAGTTACTCAGTACTTGAGTAGTTTTTTCACAACATACTTTTTACTTTTACTCAAGTAAATATTTGGGTGACTACTCCTTACTTTTACTTGAGTAATAAATCTCTAAAGTAACAGTACTCTTACTTGAGTACAATTTCTGGCTACTCTACCCACCTCTGCATCCAACACAATTTCCCGACTCATATGGAAACGGGGTTTGTACACTTTTTTTATGATATTCTCATTTTCTGGGAAGGGTCTGTACATGAGTGGGGTCAGGTGTCACAATATCTGCACCTGGGTGGTAGCGGGCCGCTTAGTTGAAAAATTTTGTGAACTGGTTGTCACTTGTCATGTCAGTCAGGTGACCTGTAGCACCTTAGACACACTCATTACCGGACTTTTTGCACCTGATTCTAAGGCGCACTGCCGATGAGAGGGTCTATTCAGGTCTATTTTCATACAAAAGACGCACCGGGTTGGTAGAGGCACGGGGACAACCCTACCATGGATACATGGCCTGTCCATCCAGGTGTGTATTGAAGAACATTGATGTTAGGCGAGCATGAATAATCTTTGTATTCATCATATTTAATCCAAATGTCAGCAGTGTTACGTTGTTGCCAAGTGACGTCTGTACTCCACCACTGAATATTTAACAGAAAAAAAAAATGTAAAGGAATAATCCGCCCTATGGGCCAGCTTTCCCTGTTCTGTGTCTGTTACATTGTGTTTCTAGAATAGTCGGATTGATGCTTTTCTACACGGCAACGTTTCATTCAGCCGTTGTTTTGCAAACCTGGAAATTGGAACAATCCCCCCCCCCCCCCCCCCCCCCCCCCATCCCATCCCAGCTACACAGGAAACCGTGCAAAATGGGATTTTGTTCAGCTCAGAATGAAACAATCCTCCCACCCGAAATAAAAAAAAGTCTAGCCTTCTTCCGATGACTTTATTTTTCTTGTGCACAGAGTTTGTTAGTTTAGTTGCAAACCTTTGAAAAGGTGCTTCTTTCCTTCCTGCCTCTTTCTGGATGAATATGCATCGCTGAAGGATGTGAAGGAAATTGTCTTTGATATGTTTTTTTCTCCCTGCTGACACATCAGCATATGTTGTGCAGCACCTTGCTGTCTGACGCTTCTTTTACTGACACTCTTGTCACGCATCAGCTGTCAGTCGCTGGCTGGGGAGGAAGATACTGGCAAGTCACTGGCTGGGGAGGAAGATACTGGGAAGTCACTGGCTGGGGAGGAAGATACTGGGAAGTCGCTGGCTGGGGAGGAAGATACTGGCAAGTCACTGGCTGGGGAGGAAGATACTGGGAAGTGTCGGAGGCAGATATTTACATATATCCGAATTTAAGTTGTACTTCTTTCATTTCTTAGTCGTATTTGAAAACAGCTCGTGTTTTCCATTTATTCTCTTTATGCTCTGTCAGCAAGTATTAGAGATGCGCGGATAGGCAAATATTTCATCCGCAACCGCATCAGAAAGTCGTCAACCATCCGCCATCCACCCGATGTAACGTTTGATCAGAACTGCATCCGCCCGCCATCCGCCCGGTATATCTAATATAGACGATGCAAGGCATTAGTGAGGCACCTGCCAACTACTCCGGTTTTCCCGTAATTCGTACGGTTTTCATCAACCTATTCCGGGTTACGGGTGCAGTGATAAAAAATACGGTTTTTCATTAATTTAAAAAAAAAAGGGTGAAAACTACGCGAATTGCACCTTGTGCAGACAAGATTTTTCGATCGGACACGGAGGAATCAGCGATGTAAAAGACCACGTTGGGACAAAAAAACACAAGTCTAATGCCGTTGCTAGCGATACAAGTGGAAAACTTTCAACGTTTTTCGTCGCCCAAACAGATTCTTTGGATGTGATGAATGCTGAAGTTTTATTTACGGAGGCAATAATTGAGCATGGATTTCCAATCGCACTGGCTGATCACATGGGACAGTTAAATGTTTGTAATGCAACCTTTAAAAATCATTACGCGGTGATCGCGGTCCCAAAAATAAACTTTTCTTGCATGATAATGTCCAGAAAAATTCGCTTTATATTACTATAGAGTCCTTTTAACGAATGAGTTTGATGGTTTATCACAAACCTTAAATGAAAGAAGTCCTTTCTTCTCCTGCACCTGCATGCGCTTTGGCCTTGCCTCGTGTTTGGTGCGCAATCCTGTCGGCTGTATTTCACAGCACGACATACTGTTAAAAGTGTTTATACTATTTATGCTTTCAAGTCCAAGTTAAAGAAATCTTGTTAAATGTTGACAGCATAACTACCAAAATACAGAAGTATGTCCTTAATATTTTTGCAGTGCTATTTCTGTTGAAAAGTTCAAATGATGACATTAGAGATGTGATGTGCCACTTTTCAAGTGTCTGATGGCTTCAATTAATTTTCATTCATTTTTCATATTTTGAATTCTTTTGAAAGGCTTCCAAAAAAACTACATTTGAATTGTAATTCCATGCTATTGACAGGACTATTAATTTTAATGAAGTTAGCTTACCATGTTTACAGTATGATAATTGTGATAGAAATGTGAATTTTAGGCACAGAATATTTTTTACAATTGAACAAGGCAGTAGATTATACAAGCTTGGACAGAAAGTTAATAATGACACCAATTTTTTTTTTTAATGGAATTGTTTAGTACTCTTTTACCATTTGTTTACTGTAAAAAGTGTTTATACTTTCAATGAACAAATTGAAGTCTTGTGAAAGGTTGACAGGATAACTGGCATTAACTGTCAAAATCATTTCAAACTATTGAAGTTAGCTTACAGAATAAACATGTCAATCAACCCATATGATTTTTGCTGTAATATTTTTGTTTTGAAAAGTCACTGTGACTGATAGAAAAGTGATGGTTTTAGCAACATTTTAACCTGTCTGAATGCTAATAATCATTTTGCGTCGGGGGGCGAAGCCCTGAACCCTCCACCAGGACTTTGTCCTGGACCTACCGGGGCCTGCGGCCCTTGGACCCTGGCTACTAGGTTTTTCTGATTTCAAAAGTTGGCAGGTATGGTGAGGTTATAAAGCTTTTGCCTGTTAAAGAAAGGAGACTGATCCAATGCAGTACAGTCTTTCGCGTGCCACGCTGTCACGACCCAGACGCACACCAGTGCGCAATCATATGGGAGCCGCGCTGAGCGCACTGCGCGCGGAGTGACCCCTGTTACGCGCCCCCGGCAACAGGGGTGGCGGGCAGGTAAGCTGCGCGGGCGGAGCGCGCGGAGTGACCCATGTTACGAGCCCCCGGCCACGGGGGTGGCGGGCAGGTAAGCTGCTTACCTGCTGCGCGTGACGCCGGCCGCGGCGAAGGCGGACGAGGCGGGGTGTCGGTGCGGTGGCCGCGGTAGTGACCCTGGACGTGCGTCGGGCCCTTCTCGCGGATCGCCTCAGCTACGGCTCCCGGTGGGGCCCTCTCGGGGGAAGGGGCCTCGGTCCCGGACCCCGGCGAGGCGTCCCTTCTCCGCTCCGTAAAAGTGTCCATCTCTTTTCTTTTTTTTTCTTCTGTTGTGGCATATGCAGCAGGTGCCTGCTCGTTTTTCGTATGTGGGTAACAACATTTAACTATGTATATATATTTCCGAATTGGTTTAACTGCCACCCGCAAAAAAAAAACAAAAAAAAAAAACATCTAATTGATCCGCCCGACCCGACCCGCACGCGGATAAAATCTTATTTTTTTAAATTTCATCCGCCCGATCCGCGGATAATCCGCGGACTCCGCGGTTGTGCCCGCAAACCGCGCATCTCTAGCAAGTATACTATGTGTGATAACCTTGAGTTCTTTGGAATGTGTTTAGACTAGCATTTTGTTTTGTCTACAGAGATGGGACGAGAGAGAGTTGTGGTGGGATCGGGAAGACAGACCATTTTGGGAGGCGCAATAGAATGTTCTATGGTTAGACTGGTCTCAATCAATGTATATTGGCAAAGCTTTGAGAATATACAACAAAATACCTATTCTGTCTCTGGTGGTTTTTCAACTCAGCTTTAAGTGTCGGAAAGAACTTGGGAGCGAATTGTGACTTGAATTCCCTGGGAGGAACAACTGGTCCAAAACGCAACAATTTGGGGGCTCGTCCGGGCGACACGCTGAGAATTGGACACCTCTTGCACTCTTCTGGACAGACTCAATTGTTGGCCAAACATAAAACAAGGTAAGCAGAGCCTTTTTCTAAAATCTGCTTTAGGAGTCTGTCTTGAAGTATGTAAGTCAAACACTGTTTGTACCCCAGACACAGAGTGGACATTTTGATAGATTGGTTGCATTTTGCCTTGTCCGTCATTGCATATGGTGGCCAACTCATGTCATTGCGTCTTAAATCTTTCACCTGTGACTAGAATGGTTGGAGGTTCAAGTCCTTTCGTATGTTATATTCTTGGGTTAGAGTCTGTTTGAATAATACGATAAAGATGGAGGTTCAAGTCTTTTCGTATGTTATATTCTTGGGTTAGAGTCCGTTTGAATAATACGATAAAGATGGAGGTTCAAGTCCTTTCGTATGTTATATTCTTGGGTTAGAGTCCGTTTGAATAATACGATAAAGATAGATTACCGTGACGGATCCCGGACGAGCCCCCAAATTGTTGCGGACCATCCTCTGCTACCACTTCCCGACGACAGTGACTGACAAGTGTCTTAGAACGTACGGCGGACTTGAAATAGACTTGGTCAAGGGGGACAGCAAGACTTACTTTTCTGACCTGTGTAGTGTGATTAAGTACGAGGGGAAAATTAGTTCTTACCGCGCTAGTAACCTCTATCTTTGTTACGACTCAAACCTGAACTATTGGTGTCGGATGCGGACAACATACTCTGGTAAGTGGTGCCCCTTATGGAAGCAGGTAACCCACTACACAGGGCCCTTAGACTACCATGACCCTTAATATGCCAACATACCTCCACAATTCAAAGTTATTCTGAGAGGGATGACCTTTCAGAGGAACTTTGATCGGTCCCAGGACCCCCTTTCCCCTACAATTGCCAGAACAGGTGTTATACCTAGTCCCTTTTATGTTGTTGTTGACCAGACACAGGTACAGACCCTAAAGGAATTATTAAAATTAATGTCTTTGAGAGGGCGTTAACTACCTCTGCCCCCTTGAAGACCTGGTAGCTTTGACCTTAGGAGCAGGTGCAGGCAACCTGTGGCTTAGGTGGATGATTAGCATGGCTAAGAGCCAAGACCTGGGTGACTGTGTTGCTTGTTCCGCTGGACGTCCCTTTCCCCACACTTACCCCGCCCCTTTTAAGTTGACTGACACTAATGGCTCAAACTGTCTTATCTCCTTGTTTTCTGAACCCACACCGCCAGGTTGTGATTTGTTGGTTAGTGTGCACCCTCCTGTTGACAATTTCACCCGACTTCTTCCCTTTGTGGCAATTTACAGGACCCCCTTCATCCCCCTACAAATTGGGTGACATTAACCCCTCCTGGTGCACCACCCTGATAGATGGCTCAAGGATAGGCCCTTGGGCACGAGCTGACTTATTCTGGTATTGTGGGGAGCATAGATTGTACATTACAATCCCGACGTCAGCCGTTGGGCTTTGTGCTATGGTTAGACTGGTGACCCCAGTCACCCTAGACGGTACCAAATTAACACCCCTTGGAACTCCTGTTTCAGCGGCCTCTAACTTCCCGCAGAGGACGCCATGTTTTATCTCGGAGGAGTGTAACGGGCTCCTTTGATTTGATGAGAAACCCTGAGAGTGTTTACTTTGATGCAATTGGACAACCAAGGGGGGTCCCACCACAACATAAATTGTGGTGTGAATCCTGTGCAGGTTTCGAGAACCTTCCTATAATTGGTGCTATTTTCCCTGTGACTGCTACTAAAAATGTAGAACGCATTAACTATGTTTTTTATAATCTGTTGAGACTGACCAACCTGAGTCGTGATGCTGTTGAGGGGCTTGCTGAACAACCTGGGTTTGCTATGTCACTGAAGGGGGTCTGGCAAAGTGGTGACTTTCGAGAAATGCTAGTTTCCTTCCCTGAGAGTGACGACATTGACATAGATTCCATCCGTTTATCTCCCATGTAACTATGCTTTTAATTTTTTACTAGCTTGCTCAAAGAGGGGCGTATTTTAGAAGTGTTGTACTAGTGATAAAGATCTTTTTAGAAGATCTGAAGGGGGAATTGTCGGAGGCAGATATTTACATATATCCGAATTTAAGTTGTACTTCTTTCATTTCTTAGTCATATTTGAAAACAGCTCGTGTTTTCCATTTATTCTCTTTATGCTCTGTCAGCAAGTATACTATGTGTGATAACCTTGAGTTCTTTGGAATGTGTTTAGACTACCATTTTGTTTTGTCTACAGAGATGGGACGAGAGAGAGGGTGGTGGGATCGGGAAGACAGACCATTTTGGGAGGCGCAATAGAATGTTCTATGGTTAGACTGGTCTCAATCAATGTATATTGGCAAAGCTTTGAGAATATACAACAAAATACCTATTCTGTCTCTGGTGGTTTTTCAACTCAGCTTTAAGTGTCGGAAAGAACTTGGGAGCGAATTGTGACTTGAATTCCCTGGGAGGAACAACTGGTCCAAAACGCAACAGAAGTCACTCGCTGGGGAGGAAGATACTGGGAAGTCACTGGCTGGGGAGGAAGATACTGGCAAGTCACTGGCTGGGGAGGAAGATACTGGCAAGTCACTGGCTGGGGAGGAAGATACTGGGCAGTCACTGGCTGGGGAGGAAGATACTGGGCAGTCACTGGCTGGGGAGGAAGATACTGGGCAGTCACTGGCTGGGGAGGAAGATACTGGGAAGTCACTGGCTGGGGAGGAAGATAATAAATAAAGTTGATTTGATTTGATACTGGGCAGTCACTGGCTGGGGAGGAAGATACTGGGAAGTCACTGGCTGGGGAGGAAGATACTGGGAAGTCACTGGCTGGGGAGGAAGATCCTGGCAAGTCCCTGGCTGGGGAGGAAGATACTGGGCAGTCACTGGCTGGGGAGGAAGATACTGGGCAGTCACTGGCTGGGGAGGAAGATACTGGGAAGTCACTGGCTGGGGAGGAAGATACTGGGAAGTCACTGGCTGGGGAGGAAGATACTGGCAAGTCCCTGGCTGGGGAGGAAGATACTGGGCAGTCACTGGCTGGGGAGGAAGATACTGGGAAGTCACTGGCTGGGGAGGAAGATACTGGTCAGTCACTGGCTGGGGAGGAAGATACTGGGCAGTCACTGGCTGGGGAGGAAGATACTGGGCAGTCACTGGCTGGGGAGGAAGATACTGGCAAGTCACTGGCTGGGGAGGAAGATACTGGGAAGTCACTGGCTGGGGAGGAAGATACTGGCAAGTCCCTGGCTGGGGAGGAAGATACTGGGCAGTCACTGGCTGGGGAGGAAGATACTGGGCAGTCACTGGCTGGGGAGGAAGATACTGGGAAGTCACTGGCTGGGGAGGAAGATACTGGGAAGTCACTGGCTGGGGAGGAAGATACTGGCAAGTCCCTGGCTGGGGAGGAAGATACTGGGCAGTCACTGGCTGGGGAGGAAGATACTGGGAAGTCACTGGCTGGGGAGGAAGATACTGGTCAGTCACTGGCTGGGGAGGAAGATACTGGGCAGTCACTGGCTGGGGAGGAAGATACTGGGAAGTCACTGGCTGGGGAGGAAGATAATAAATAAAGTTGATTTGATTTGATACTGGGCAGTCACTGGCTGGGGAGGAAGATACTGGGCAGTCACTGGCTGGGGAGGGAGATACTGGGAAGTCACTGGCTGAGGAGGAAGATACTGGGAAGTCACTGGCTGGGGAGGAAGATATTGGGAAGTCACTGGCTGGGGAGGAAGATACTGGGAAGTCACTGGCTGGGGAGGAAGATACTGGCAAGTCCCTGGCTGGGGAGGAAGATACTGGGAAGTCACTGGCTGGGGAGGAAGATACTGGGAAGTCACTGGCTGGGGAGGAAGATACTGGGAAGTCACTGGCTGGGGAGGAAGATACTGAGAAGTCACTGGCTCGGGAGGAAGATACTGGGCAGTCACTGGATGGGGAGGAAGATACTGGGAAGTCACTGGCTCGGGAGGAAGATACTGGGTAGTCACTGGCTGGGGAGGAAGATACTGGGATAGTCACTGGCTGGGGAGGAAGATACTGGGAAGTCACTGGCTGAGGAGGAAGATACTGGGAAGTCACTGGCTGGGGAGGAAGATACTGGGCAGTTGCTGGCTGGAGAGGAAGATACTGGGAAGTCACTGGCTGGGGAGGAAGATACTGGGAAGTCACTGGCTGGGGAGGAAGATACTGGGCAGTCACTGGCTGGGGAGGAAGATACTGGGCAGTCACTGGCTGGGGAGGGAGATACTGGGAAGTCACTGGCTGGGGAGGAAGATACTGGGAAGTCACTGGCTGGGGAGGAAGATATTGGGAAGTCACTGGCTCGGGAGGAAGATACTGGGTAGTCACTGGCTGGGGAGGAAGATACTGGGATAGTCACTGGCTGGGGAGGAAGATACTGGGAAGTCACTGGCTGAGGAGGAAGATACTGGGAAGTCACTGGCTGGGGAGGAAGATACTGGGAAGTCACTGGCTGGGGAGGAAGATACTGAGAAGTCACTGGCTGGGGAGGAAGATACTGAGAAGTCACTGGCTGGGGAGGAAGATACTGGCAAGTCACTGGCTGGGGAGGAAGATACTGGCTGGGGAGGAAGATACTGGCAAGTCACTGGCTGGGGAGGAAGATACTGGCTGGGGAGGAAGATACTGGCAAGTCACTGGCTGGGGAGGAAGATACTGGGAAGTCACTGGCTGGGGAGGGAGATACTGGGCAGTCACTGGCTGGGGAGGAAGATACTGGGAAGTCACTGGCTGGGGAGGAAGATACTGGGCAGTCACTGGCTGGGGAGGAAGATACTGGCAAGTCACTGGCTGGGGAGGAAGATACTGGCTGGGGAGGAAGATACTGGCAAATCACTGGCTGGGGAGGAAGATACTGGGAAGTCACTGGCTGGGGAGGAAGATACTGGGAAGTCACTGCCTGGGGAGGAAGATACTGGGAAGTCACTGCCTGGGGAGGAAGATACTGGGAAGTCACTGGCTGGGGAGGAAGAAACTGGGCAGGTACCGTATTTTTCGGAGTATAAGTCGCACCGGAGTATAAGTCGCACCTGCCGAAAATGCATAATAAAGAAAGAAAAAAACATATAAGTCGCTAGGGATGTCCCGATCCAGGTTTTTGCACTTCCGATCCGATACCGATATTGTTTTTGCACTTCCGATCCGATACCGATACTGACCGATACTGGCCTATCCGAGCATGTATTAAAGTTTAAAGTTATTTAGCCTACTTAGTTGTCAGAATCATGTTGAAAAGGGTTTTAGTACTCTTGATAACAACTAGCCAGCTGAATTAGGGGAGTTTGAATAATACACAATGGTTGGTAACAAGAAACTGACCTGTTTATTCAAGGATAAACACAAAATAGACAAAATTATACATGACAAACAGAAATGGCATCATTGAACTAGGGCTGGGTGATATGGCCTTTTTTTAATATTGCGATATTTTAAGGCCATGTCACGATATACCATATATATGTGGATATTTTGCCTTAGCCTTGAATGAACACTTGATGCATATAATCACAGCAGTGTGATTATTCTATGTGTCTACATTAAAACATTCTTCTTCATACTGCATTAATATATGCTACTTTTAAACTTTCATGCAGAGAAGGAAATCACAACTAAAAAAAATCACAAATTTTTTCATACGGTGTTGATGTGGAAATGTTTGCCTCGGCATTTTGATGGTGTGGACGTGTGGCACCGAATGGAGATAAGCGTCTCGGCAGACGTCACAATATTTGAACAATGATGACGAAAACGGTTTTCTCTGTCGTGTCCGTGTGTCGAAAATTGTTATGCGCTTATTTTTTTTATTTGATTTTGTGCGTGGCATAGATTTGCCGTGCGCAGAGGACGCTTGAGCAGTGCGCAATTGCACTGGCGCGCACCTTAGACGGAACGTTGCTCGCACAGCTGCGCTAGCATCACAGCTAACGTTAGCCATGCTGCTACCTCTCTGCTCTGGGAGGGCGTATACGTATGTGACGTATGACGTGACAGTATGTGACGTGTGACGTGACAGTATGTGACGTATGACGTGACAGTATGTGACGTATGACGTGACAGTATGTGACGTGTGACGTGACAGTATGTGACGTATGTCGTGACAGTATCTGACGTATGACGTGACAGTATGTGACGTGTGACGTGACAGTATGTGACGTGTGTAAGAAGGTGCGCTTGCTGTCTGTGAGAGGGAGACACAGGAAAGAGTGAGAAGAGCCTGTCGTGTAATGCCAGCAGCTAAAAGCAACTGCGTGAGAATCCACAGACCTGTGGATGTGTTGAAGGTGTCCTGGAAAATGCGGAACGGAAATTAGGGAGCAGCAGAAAAGTGGAATGTATTATTTAAATCGGTGCGTTGGAAAACACGGACCGGAGTTTTTTTTTTAAACTGCATCTGGATCGGCATTTTCCCATGCCTTGCCGATACGCATTTTTTGGCAAATATCGGCGGCCGATCCGATCCAAATATCGGATCGGGACATCCTTATAAGTCGCACTGGAACTGTGACTTATAGTCCGAAAAATAGGGTACTCTGATGACGACTCCTTGACTGGAGCGTGTGGACCCTTCATCCTGGCCTTGATTGACTTCTGCTCTTTTCTTTGTCTGGAAAACGTCCGGCTCACAACAATGGCGTCGACTTCCCCGTTCTATTCTGCAAGATTTGCAGTCCAATCGGGCCGAGAGATTAAAAAGGAGGCGAGATGAATAACTCTCGTTCCAGGAAAAGCTTTGGTGCTGGCACAGTTCATTTCAGAATATTCAAACGGACCGTTTAGTTTCACACAAATTACTACATTTTTCTGTGGAAGTTCATCAGATTTGACTGCTTTTTGCAAATAGACAAAACTAGTGATAGAAAGTGCGTGCCTGGCATTTTCCAAAGGTGATCCCTTCTTTTGGACCACCATTAAAATCCCCGTGACCAGCCTGAAGATAACGCATTTCTTTTTGTGGCGAAATGAATATTTGAGTCATCTTTTGTCTGAAACCAGCATTCAAGTCTAAGAGTTTGTGTGTCTGGCTTTGTCCTAAGATAAGACATTTTCTATCCTTAGAGCCCATTAGGGATAGCTCACCTTCTCTGTGAATAGGACAGAGACTGTTGGGATGTGGTTGATCACTAATTGATGTTGTACTTGTACAAAAGTAAAAAGGAGGGTAGATTAATAACTCTCATTCCAGAAAAGGCTTTGATGCTGGTACAGTTCATGTGAGGATATTCACAAATGATTAGATTTTTCTGGGGAAGTTCATCAGATTTGACTGCTTTTTGCAAATAGACAAAACTAGTGGTAGAAAGTGTGTGCCTGGCCTTTTCCAAAGATGATACTTTCTTGCAACTGAAGGGCCACCATTAAAGTCCCCGTGACCAGCCTGAGGATAAAGCATTTCTTTTTGTGGCAAAATGAATATTTTAGTCATCTCTTGTCTAAAACCAGCACTCAAGTCTAAGAGTTTGTGTGTCTGGCTTTGTCTTCACTGCTTCTGTCTGTTTTGTCCTCAGATAAGACCTTTTCTATCCTTAGAGCCCATTAGGGTTATCTCACCTTCTCTGTGATTAGGACAAAGACTGTTGGGATATTGGTTGATCACTAATTGATGTTGTGTGTGTACGAAAGTAAGAAGGAGGGCAGATTAGTAACTCTCTTTCCAGAAAAGTTCATGTGAGGATATTCAAACAGACGACACAAATTTTTAGATTTTTCTGTGGAAGTTCATCAGATTTTACTGCTTTTTGCAAATAGACCAAACTAGTGGTAGAAAGTACGTGCCTGGCATTTTCCAAAGGTGATCCCTTCTTTTGGGCCACCATTAAAATCCCAGATTTAAGAGTTTGTGTGTTGTCCTAAGCTAAGACATTTTCTATCAGCCCTATACATCCTTAGAGCCCTTTAGGGATATCTCACCTTCTCTGTGAATAGAACAGAGACTGTTGGGATGTCCTTGTTTGTGAATCCATCCATCCATCCATCTTCTTCCAAAGCCCAGACTTCCCTCTCCCCAGCCACTTCGTCCAGCTCCTCCCGGGGGATCCCGAGGCATTCCCAGGCCAGCTGGGAGACATAGTCTTCCCAACGTGTCCTGGGTCTTCCACGTGGCCTCCTACCGGTTGGACGTGCCCTAAACACCTCCCTAGGGAGGCGTTCGGGTGGCATCCTGACCAGATGCCCGAACCACCTCATCTGGCTCCTCTCCATGTGGAGGAGCAGCGGCTTTACTTTGAGCTCCCCCCGGATGACAGAGCTTCTCACCCTATCTCTAAGGGAGAGCCCCGCCACCCGGCGGAGGAAACTCATTTGGGCCGCTTGTACCCGTGATCTTGTCCTTTCGGTCATAACCCAAAGCACATGACCATAGGTGAGGATGGGAACGTAGATCGACCGGTAAATTGAGAGCTTTGCCTTCCGGCTCAGCTCCTTCTTCACCACAACGGATCAATTCAGCGTCCGCATTAATGAAGATGCCGCACCGATCCGCCTGTCGATCTCACAATCCACTCTTCCCCCACTCGTGAACAAGACTCCGAGGTACTTGAACTCCTAGACTTGGGGCAGGGTCTCCTCCCCAACCCGGAGATGGCACTCCACCCTTTTCCGGGCGAGAACCATGGACTCGGACTTGGAGGTGCTGATTCTCATCCCAGTCAACTGCCAACCGATCCAGTGAGAGCTGAAGATCCTGGCCAGATGAAGCCATCAGGACCACATCATCTGCAAAAAGCAGAGACCTAATCCTGCAGCCACCAAACCAGATCCCCTCAAAGCCTTGACTGCGCCTAGAAATTCTGTCCATAAAAGTTCAGAACAGAATGGGTGACAAAGGGCAGCCTTGGCGGAGTCCAACCCTCACTGGAAACGTGTCCGACTTACTGCCGGCAATGCGGACCAAGCTCTGACACTGATCATACAGGGAGCGGACCACCACAATCAGACAGTCCAATACCCCATACTCTCTGAGCACTCCCCACAGGACTTCCCGGGGTACACGGTCGAATGCCTTCTCCAAGTCCACAAAGCACATGTAGACTGGTTGGGCAAACTCCCATGCACCCTCAAGGACCCTGCCGAGAGTATAGAGCTGGTCCACAGTTCCACGACCAGGACGAAAACCACACTGTTCCTCTTGAATCCGAGGTTGGACTATCCGGCGTAGCCTCCTCTCCAGTACACCTGAATAGACCTTACCGGGAAGGCTGAGGAGTGTGATCCCATGATAGTTAGAACACACCCTCCGGTTCCCCTTCTTAAAGAGAGGAACCACCACCCCGGTCTGCCAATCCAGAGGTACCGCCCCCGATGTCCACGCGATGCTGCAGAGCCTTGTTTGTGAATGACCTGAGCATTTCATGGAAGCTGCTTTTATACCCAATCATGGCACCCACCTGTTCCCAATTAGCCTGCTCACCTGTGGGATGTTCCAAATAAGTCTTTGATGAGCATTCCTCCACTTTCTCACTCTTTTTTTGCCACTTGTGCCAGCTTTTTTTGAGACATGTTGCATGCATCAAATTCCAAATGAGCTAATATTTGCAAAAAATAAGAAAGTTTCTCAGTGTGAACATGAAATATCTTGTCTTTGCAGTCTATTCAATTGAATATAAGTCATACTTGCCAACCCTCCCGGATTTTCCGGGAGACTCCCGAAATTCAGCGCCTCTCCCGAAAACCTCCCGGGACAAATTTTCTCCCGAAAATCTCCCGAAATTCAGGCGGAGTTGGAGGCCACGTCCCCTCCAGCTCCATGCGGACCTGAGTCCGCTTTCCCACAATATAAACAACGTCTACAGTAAAGCAGTCCGTCTGCCGTAAACAGCAATGTTGTGACACTCTTAAACAGGACAATACTGCTGTTGGAATAATTGTTTGTAAGTTATCACAAAAGAAACGTTGTATTATGAATGCTGTCTTTCGAGGCCTAACAAGAGGAAGAAGGCTCGTGAAACGCCACTGTGATTTCAACACGGACAGATGGCAGGATCTGCTCAACTTCCAGAGGAACTCTCTTCGAAGTGTTAAACAAACTCTCTCTGAAGTATTTCACAAACTCTCTTCCAACTATTTGGTAACCGAGGTCAACGCTATTTACGACCCGCTGCCCTCTTGAAGTTGCTGTGGTCAGGAGACGGGAGGGGTTATCCATTGTCCTCCAACACCTGCCCCCAGCTGGATCCAGGAAGAGCCCAAGCCCGAGAAATCCTCTTCTTGGTCTTCAAAGCGACCGAAAACAATGACTGTTTTACATACTTCCCATTCCTGCTGTGACATGTGTTGGTGCGTGAACATTGAACATCTGAATAAATGAGGAGACGAAAACCTTCTTCGTCAGAGCGTGGTGCAGGACTGTACAGAGAGTGCAGTGGCCATGTCTCTCCTCAATATTGAGTCCAAATTGAATTCTGTCTCTGTTTGATTCCTTGCCTCTTGTCTTGTTTAATAGATGTCCTCAGTGTTTGAACGTGACAACTGCCATCTAGTGCATTTGATGAAAGCACTTTTGTGCGTGCCACACAGCAATGCATCATCAGAGAGGGTGTTCAGCATGGTTAGAAAGATAGTGACAGAGAATAGAACAAGGATGGACAATTCAACCCTTAACTCAACAATGAGTAGATGAGTGTTATGTGTGTGTATATGTGTAAATAAATGAACACTGAAATTCAAGTATTTCTTTTATTTATTTGTATATATATATATTAGAGATGCGCGGTTTGCGGGCACAACCGCGGAGTCCGCGGATTATCCGCGGATCGGGCGGATGCAATTAAAAAAAATTAGATTTTATCCGCGGGTCGGGTCGGGTCGGGTCGGGCAGTTGAAATAAAAACAAATTAGATTTTAAATAGATTCAGGCGGGTGGCAATTAAACCAATTGGTAAATATATATACATAGTTAAATGTTGTTACCCACATACGAAAAACGAGCAGGCACCTGCAGCATATGCCACAACAGAAGAAAAAAAAAAAAAGAGATGGACACTTTTACGGAGCGGAGAAGGGACGCCTCGCCGGGGTCCGGGACCGAGGCCCCTTCCCCCGAGAGGGCCCCACCGGGAGCCGTAGCTGAGGCGATCCGCGAGAAGGGCCCGACGCACGTCCAGGGTCACCACCGCGCCCACCGCACCGACACCCCGCCTCGTCCGCCTTCACCGCGGCCGGCGTCACGCGCAGCAGGTAAGCAGCTTACCTGCCCGCCACCCCCGTGGCCGGGGGCTCGTAACGGGGGTCACTGCGCGCGCTCCGCCCGCGCAGCTTACCTGCCCGCCACCCCTGTTGCCGGGGGCGCGTAACAGGGGTCACTCCGCGCGTAGTGCGCTCACGAAAGGGGTGGGGCTCACCCTGGTTGATATAGACAGCAGGACGGTTTCCATGGAAGTCGGAACCCGCTAAGGAGTGTGTAACAACCCACCTGCCGAATCAACTAGCCCTGAAAATGGATGGCGCTGGAGCGTCGGGCCCATATACCCGGCCGTCGCCGGCAGCGAGACGCGCTTGGAGGTGCGCTCAGCGCGGCTCCCATATGATTGCGCACTGGTGTGCGTCTGGGTCGTGACAGCGTGGCACGCGAATGTCTGTGCTGCATTGGATCAGTCTCTTTTCTTTAACAGGCAAAAGCTTTATAACCTCACTAATGCCTTGCATCGTCTATATTAGATATATAACAACGGGCGGATGGCGGGCGGATGCGGTTCTGATCAAATGTTAGATCGGGTGGATTGCGGATGGTTGACGACTTTCTGATGCGGTTGCGGATGAAATAATTGCCTATCCGCGCATCTCTAATGTATATATATATATATATATGTATATATATATATATATATATATATATATATATATGAAATACCTGACTTGGTGAATTCTAGCTGTAAATATACTCCTCCCCTCTTAACCACGCCCCCAACCATGCCCCCACCTCCCGAAATTGGAGGTCTCAAGGTTGGCAAGTATGATATAAGTTGAAAAGGATTTGTTGTATTCTCTTTTTATTTACCATTTACACAAGGTGACAACTTCACTGCTTTTGGGGTTTTGTAGAAAAAACAATCCTAATACGACCGCTTTAACTCTTTAAATTGCAGAAATGTCTATCAGGCTTATTTGCCTAATTGATATTGAGAATTGTAGCAGCACCTATACCTTTCAGTATTGAATTTGCTACCTATGCCAGGTAGACTGTGAGTTTATTAATACGTCCTCGTGTTGAATTAATGCCACAGTTTCTTTCTCCTCGTTAGCATCCTGCAGCCTGACATGGGGAAGAAGTCCAAATACAAGACGACGGTGAAGAAAAAGACTCTCAACCCTGAGTTTAACGAGGTAACACCTGGCGACATGTTCCGTCAACCCTAATAAACATGTCGGAATAAATAACGCCGCAGACAAATGATGTTGGATGCGCTGAAAGGTTTCAAGGTTCCATCTTCTCACCTGGGAACGCGTTTGCGTCCCCGCAGGAGTTTTCCTACGAGGTGACGCTGGACCAGCTGGCCAAGAAAACCCTGGAGATCTCAGTGTGGGACTACGACCTGGGGATGAGTAACGACTTCATAGGTACGCTGTCCGGCTATGATGGAAAGGAGCGGGGATTGTAGAAAAACAGTAAAAAAAAAAACCAGGCCGAGCGTGGGTGGAGGAAGATGGGGGGACTGCTGGGAAAGGAGAGTTAATTAAGAGTTATTTAAGATGCATGAGAAGACCGCAGAGGAAAGATTGAACATAAAAAGGAAATGAGAGGCTTAAGAAATCAAATGTTTTCCTGCTCTGTGGTGTTGATGGTTATTGTATTTCCTTCAACATAGGAGTATTATTATGCTGTGTGTGTATAAGGTAAGACATATTATCTGACGTTTTGTTTCACAATATTATGAAACAGCAACTTTTCTTACCTTCTGGTGCCTGCTGATCTGTATTTGGGATCTGCATTTGTAGTCCGTAGTGGATAATCTTCTTCTTTTTCTTTATCTTCTTATTATGTGACATTCATCCTCCGCTGTTGCCATTTCTAATATAAAGTAGTGTAAAGTTCTTACTTATATCTGTCAGTAAACTCACCATGAAAGCACTAAAACATACCGGTGTAGTGACTTTACATTATTCACCCAAGGAACTTTAGTTATTAGAGCATTCCGGTGGGACGGTTTTTCACGGGACACATTTCCTGTGTGGTTGTTTATGGATGAGGAGATGCTGCTCCGTTATTGATTGAAGTAAAGTGTGAATGTCATTAAAACAGTTAGCGCCATCTTTTGACACTTCTTCTACTCCCGTCCTTGCACGCTACACCGCTACAACAAAGATGACGCCGTCGAAGTGGAGGCACGTAAATAAGACCGCCCACTAACGGTGCATCCTGAAGAGACTTGAAGATGATGTGTAAAACATCATCCATGCAACATTTTGAGCAAAGAACCATCATTACATGTTATGTAGACCACAAGGAAGTCTTTTACTTTTAGAAAATAATCAAAATAAAATAAAATGACTCCTTTAATGTGCCTTATATATGAAAAAAGATGGAAAATAGACCCACTGATCGGCAGTGCGCCTTATAATCCAATGCGCCCTATGGTCCAGAAAATACGTTACCTTATATTTTCCTACGAATTGTTTTCAGTTTTTCCCATTTTGATAGAAAAAAAATAAATGTAATGCATTCAATTACATAACTTTTCAATTTTGATATTATCCTACATTGCAACAAAGATCATAATATCTGACTCTCCAAACTATTTATTTTCAAAATAAAAATAAGTACTTGTTTAACTTATGGTTTCAAAGTTATTCATTAAATTGTACACTGTAAAAAAAAAAAAACAGTAAAATTCTGTCTTCTTAGCTGCCGATTTTTTAACTGTAAAATCTGTGGCTCTTTTTACGGTGTATTACTGTAAATGGAATTAAAGCAAAAAAAGTTTTTAAAAAATGGCAAATCTGTTGCCAGAATAAAAAAAATCAGTGGTACTGTTTTTCTATTAACACTAATATGTTGTTTAAAAAAGTTAAAAAAAAAATGGAAACATTTTTTAATAGCTTATAAGTGCAAATTGAAAAACTACTACTACTACTTTTTTTTTTTTTTTTTTTTTTTTTACAGTAAAATTCTGTCTACTGAGCTGCCGTTTTTTTCTACCGTTAAATCTTTAGCTCTTTTTACGGTGTATTACTGTAAATGGAATTAAAGCAAAAAAAGTTTTTAAAAAATGGCAAATCTGTTGCCAGAATAAAAAAAATCAGTGGTACTGTTTTACTATTAACACTAATATGTTGTTTAAAAAAGTAAAACAAAATAGAAACATTTTTAATAGCTTATAAGTGCAAATTGAAAAACTACTACTACTCCTTTTTTTTTTTTTTACAGTAAAATTCTGTCTACTGAGCTGCCGTTTTTTTTTTTACCGTTAAATCTTTAGCTCTTTTTACGGTGTATTACTGTAAATGGAATTAAAGCAAAAAAAAGTTACAAAAAAATGGCAAATCAGTTGCCAGAATAAAAAAAAAAAACAGTGGTACTAATTTCTCTATTTACACTAATGTTGTTTAAAAAAGTAAAACAAAATAGAAACATTTTTAATAGCTTATAAGTGCAAATTGAAAAATTACTACTACTACTTTTTTTTTTTTTTTTTACAGTAAAATTCTGTCTACTAAGCTGCCGGTTTTTTTTACCGTTAAATCTTTAGCTCTTTTTACGGTGTATTACTGTAAATGGAATTAAAGCAAAAAAAGTTTTAAAAAAATGGCAAATCTGTTGCCAGAATAAAAAAAATCAGTGGTACTGTTTTTCTATTAACACTAATATGTTGTTTAAAAAAGTTTAAAAAAAAAATGGAAACATTTTTTAATAGCTTATAAGTGCAAATTGAAAAACTACTACTACTACTTTTTTTTTTTTTTTTTTTTTTTTACAGTAAAATTCTGTCTACTGAGCTGCCGTTTTTTTCTACCGTTAAATCTTTAGCTCTTTTTACGGTGTATTACTGTAAATGGAATTAAAGCAAAAAAAGTTTTTAAAAAATGGCAAATCTGTTGCCAGAATAAAAAAAATCAGTGGTACTGTTTTACTATTAACACTAATATGTTGTTTAAAAAAGTAAAACAAAATAGAAACATTTTTAATAGCTTATAAGTGCAAATTGAAAAACTACTACTACTCCTTTTTTTTTTTTTTTTTTTACAGTAAAATTCTGTCTACTGAGCTGCCGTTTTTTTTTTTACCGTTAAATCTTTAGCTCTTTTTACGGTGTATTACTGTAAATGGAATTAAAGCAAAAAAAAGTTACAAAAAAATGGCAAATCAGTTGCCAGAATAAAAAAAAAAACAGTGGTACTAATTTCTCTATTTACACTAATGTTGTTTAAAAAA
Organism: Nerophis lumbriciformis; assembly: GCF_033978685.3. Classification (NCBI taxonomy): domain Eukaryota; kingdom Metazoa; phylum Chordata; class Actinopteri; order Syngnathiformes; family Syngnathidae; genus Nerophis; species Nerophis lumbriciformis. The sequence goes on from NC_084572.2 coordinate 40,569,639, forward strand.
GTTAAAAAAAATAGAAACATTTTTAATAGCTTATAAGTGCAAATTGAATAACTACTACTACTTTTTTTTTTTTTTTTTTTTTTACAGTAAAATTCTGTCTACTGAGCTGCCGTTTTTTTCTACCGTTAAATCTTTAGCTCTTTTTACGGTGTATTACTGTAAATGGAATTAAAGCAAAAAAAAGTTAAAAAAAATGGCAAATCAGTTGCCAGAATAAAAAAAATCAGTGGTACTAATTTCTCTATTTACACTAATGTTGTTTAAAAAAGTAAAAAAAAATAGAAACATTTTTAATAGCTTATAAGTGCAAATTGAAAAACTACTACTACTACTTTTTTTTTTTTTTTTTCAGTAAAATTCTGTCTACTGAGCTGCCGTTTTTTTAACAGTTAAATCTTTAGCTCTTTTTACGGTGTATTACTGTAAATGGAATTAAAGCAAAAAAAAGTTACAAAAAAATGGCAAATCAGTTGCCAGAATAAAAAAAACAGTGGTACTAATTTCTCTATTTACACTAATGTTGTTTAAAAAATTAAAAAAAAAATAGAAACATTTTTAATAGCTTATAAGTGCAAATTGAAAAACTACTACTACTTTTTTTTTTTTTTTTTACAGTAAAATTCTGTCTACTGAGCTGCCGTTTTTTTTACCGTTAAATCTTTAGCTCTTTTTACGGTGTATTACTGTAAATGGAATTAAAGCAAAAAAAAAAGTTACAAAAAAATGGCAAATCAGTTGCCAGAATTAAAAAAAAAACAGTGGTACTAATTTCTCTATTTACACTAATATGTTGTTTAAAAATAAATAAATAAACCACTGTAAAAATTACAGTAAAACAAAAACAGCTGTACTATTTTCCATTTACTGTATTACTTGATGTTGTAAAAACACTGTATATTTTACAGTAAAATTCTGGTGACTTTTTTTTTACTGTAAAATCGACAGATATTTTTTATGAAATAATATGTTATGTATAAATATGTTTTTTTACAGTAAAATTCTGTCTACTGAGCTGCCGTTTTTTTTACCGTTAAATCTTTAGCTCTTTTTACGGTGTATTACTGTAAATGGAATTAAAGCAAAAAAAAGTTACAAAAAAATGGCAAATCAGTTGCCAGAATAAAAAAAAAAACAGAGGTACTAATTTCTCTATTTACACTAATGTTGTTTAAAAAAGTAAAAAAAAAAGAGAAACATTTTTAATAGCTTATAAGTGCAAATTGAAAAACTACTACTACTACTTTTTTTTTTTTTTTTTTTTTACAGTAAAATTCTGTCTACTGAGCTGCCGTTTTTTTTACCGTTTAATCTTTAGCTCTTTTTACGGTGTATTACTGTAAATGGAATTAAAACAAAAAAAAGTTACAAAAAAATGGCAAATCAGTTGCCAGAATAAAAAAAATCAGTGGTACTGTTTTTCTATTAACACTAATATGTTGTTTAAAAAAGCAAAAAAAAATAGAAACATTTTTAATAGCTTATTAGTGCAAATTGAAAAACTACTACTACTACTTTTGTTTTTTTTTTACAGTAACATTCTGTCTACTGAGCTGCCGTTTTTTTCTACCGTTAAATCTTTAGCTCTTTTTACGGTGTATTACTGTAAATGGAATTAAAGCAAAAAAAAGATACAAAAAAATGGCAAATCAGTTGCCAGAATAAAAAAAAACAGTGGTACTAATTTCTCTATTTACACTAATGTTGTTTAAAAAAGTAAAAAAAAATAGAAACATTTTTTAATAGCTTATAAGTGCAAATTGAAAAACTACTACTACTACTTTTTTTTTTTTTTTTTTTTACAGTAAAATTCTGTCTACTGAGCTGCCGTTTTTTTACCGTTAAATCTTTAGCTCTTTTTACGGTGTATTACAGTAAATGGAATTAAAGCAAAAAAAAAAGTTACAAAAAATGGCAAATCAGTTGCCAGAATAAAAAAAAACAGTGGTACTAATTTCTCTATTTACACTAATGTTGTTTAAAAAAGTAAAACAAAATAGAAACATTTTTTAATAGCTTATAAGTGCAAATTGAAAAACTACTACTACTTTTTTTTTTTTTTTACAGTAAAATTCTGTCTACTGAGCTGCCGTTTTTTTTAATCGTTAAATCTTTAGCTCTTTTTACGGTGTATTACTGTAAATGGAATTAAAGCAAAGAAAAGTTACAAAAAAATGGCAAATCAGTTGCCAGAATTAAAAAAAACAGTGGTACTAATTTCTCTATTTACACTAATGTTGTTTAAAAAAGTAAAAAAAAATAGAAACATTTTTAGTAGCTTATAAGTGCAAATTGAAAAACTACTACTACTTTTTTTCTTTTTGTTTTTACAGTAAAATTCTGTCTACTGAGCTGCCGTTTTTTTCTACCGTTAAATCTTTAGCTCTTTTTACGGTGTATTACAGTAAATGGAATTAAAGCAAAAAAAAGTTACAAAAAATGGCAAATCAGTTGCCAGAATTAAAAAAAACAGTGGTACTAATTTCTCTATTTACACTAATGTTGTTTAAAAAAGTTTAAAAAAAATAAAAACATTTTTTAATAGCTTATAAGTGCAAATTGAAAAACTACTACTACTTTTTTTTTTTTTTTTTACAGTAAAATTCTGTCTACTGAGCTGCCGTTTTTTTTACCGTTAAATCTTTAGCTCTTTTTACGGTGTATTACTGTAAATGGAATTAAAGCAAAAAAAAGTTACAAAAAAATGGCAAATCAGTTGCCAGAATAAAAAAAAACAGTGGTACTAATTTCTCTATTTACACTAATATGTTGTTTAAAAATAAATAAATAAATAAATAAACCACTGTGAAAATTACAGTAAAACAAAAACAGCTGTACTATTTTCCATTTACTGTATTACTTGATGTTGTAAAATTACTGTATATTTTACAGTAAAATTCTGGTGACTTTTTTTTTTTACTGTAAAATCGACAGATATTTTTTATGAAATAATATGTTATGTATAAATATGTTTTTTTACAGTAAAATTCTGTCTACTGAGCTGCCGTTTTTTTGTACCGTTAAATCTTTAGCTCTTTTTACGGTGTATTACTGTAAATGGAATTAAAGCAAAAAAAAGTTACAAAAAAATGGCAAATCAGTTGCCAGAATAAAAACAAAAAAACAGTGGTACTAATTTCTCTATTTACACTAATGTTGTTTAAAAAAGTAAAAAAAAAAATAGAAACATTTTTAATAGCTTATAAGTGCAAATTGAATAACTACTACTACTTTTTTTTTTTTTTTTTTTTACAGTAAAATTCTGTCTACTGAGCTGCCGTTTTTTTTAACCGTTAAATCTTTAGCTCTTTTTACGGTGTATTACTGTAAATGGAATTAAAGCAAAAAAAAGTTACAAAAAAATGGCCAGAATAAAAAAAATACAGTGGTACTAATTTCTCTATTTACACTAATATGTTGTTTAAAAATAAATAAATAAATAAACCACTGTAAAAAAATTACAGTAAAACAAAAACAGCTGTACTATTTTCCACTTACTGTATTACTTGATGTTGTAAAAACACTGTATATTTTACAGTAAAATTCTGGTGACTTTTTTTTTTACTGTAAAATCGACAGATATTTTTTATGAAATAATATGTTATGTATAAATATGTTTTTTTTACAGTAAAATTCTGTCTACTGAGCTGCCGTTTTTTTTACCGTTAAATCTTTAGCTCTTTTTACGGTGTATTACTGTAAATGGAATTAAAGCAAAAAAAAGTTACAAAAAAATGGCAAATCAGTTGCCAGAATAAAAAAAAAAACAGTGGTACTAATTTCTCTATTTACACTAATGTTGTTTAAAAAAGTAAAAAAAAAATAGAAACATTTTTAATAGCTTATAAGTGCAAATTGAATAACTACTACTACTTTTTTTTTTTTTTTTTTTACAGTAAAATTCTGTCTACTGAGCTGCCGTTTTTTTTAACCGTTAAATCTTTAGCTCTTTTTACGGTGTATTACTGTAAATGGAATTAAAGCAAAAAAAAGTTACAAAAAAATGGCCAGAATAAAAAAAATACAGTGGTACTAATTTCTCTATTTACACTAATATGTTGTTTAAAAATAAATAAATAAATAAATAAATAAACCACTGTAAAAAAATTACAGTAAAACAAAAACAGCTGTACTATTTTCCACTTACTGTATTACTTGATGTTGTAAAAACACTGTATATTTTACAGTAAAATTCTGGTGACTTTTTTTTTTACTGTAGAATCGACAGATATTTTTTATGAAATAATATGTTATGTATAAATATGTTTTTTTACAGTAAAATTCTGTCTACTGAGCTGCCGTTTTTTTTACCGTTAAATCTTTAGCTCTTTTTACGGTGTATTACTGTAAATGGAATTAAAGCAAAAAAAAGTTACAAAAAAATGGCAAATCAGTTGCCAGAATAAAAATAAAAAAACAGTGGTACTAATTTCTCTATTTACACTAATGTTGTTTAAAAAAGTAAAAAAAAAATAGAAACATTTTTAATAGCTTATAAGTGCAAATTGAATAACTACTACTACTTTTTTTTTTTTTTTTTTTTACAGTAAAATTCTGTCTACTGAGCTGCCGTTTTTTTTAACCGTTAAATCTTTAGCTCTTTTTACGGTGTATTACTGTAAATGGAATTAAAGCAAAAAAAAGTTACAAAAAAATGGCCAGAATAAAAAAAATACAGTGGTACTAATTTCTCTATTTACACTAATATGTTGTTTAAAAATAAATAAATAAATAAATAAATAAACCACTGTAAAAAAATTACAGTAAAACAAAAACAGCTGTACTATTTTCCACTTACTGTATTACTTGATGTTGTAAAAACACTGTATATTTTACAGTAAAATTCTGGTGACTTTTTTTTTTACTGTAGAATCGACAGATATTTTTTATGAAATAATATGTTATGTATAAATATGTTTTTTTACAGTAAAATTCTGTCTACTGAGCTGCCGTTTTTTTTACCGTTAAATCTTTAGCTCTTTTTACGGTGTATTACTGTAAATGGAATTAAAGCAAAAAAAAGTTACAAAAAAATGGCAAATCAGTTGCCAGAATAAAAATAAAAAAACAGTGGTACTAATTTCTCTATTTACACTAATGTTGTTTAAAAAAGTAAAAAAAAAATAGAAACATTTTTAATAGCTTATAAGTGCAAATTGAATAACTACTACTACTTTTTTTTTTTTTTTTTTTTACAGTAAAATTCTGTCTACTGAGCTGCCGTTTTTTTTAACCGTTAAATCTTTAGCTCTTTTTACGGTGTATTACTGTAAATGGAATTAAAGCAAAAAAAAGTTACAAAAAAATGGCCAGAATAAAAAAAATACAGTGGTACTAATTTCTCTATTTACACTAATATGTTGTTTAAAAATAAATAAATAAATAAACCACTGTAAAAAAATTACAGTAAAACAAAAACAGCTGTACTATTTTCCACTTACTGTATTACTTGATGTTGTAAAAACACTGTATATTTTACAGTAAAATTCTGGTGACTTTTTTTTTTACTGTAGAATCGACAGATATTTTTTATGAAATAATATGTTATGTATAAATATGTTTTTTTACAGTAAAATTCTGTCTACTGAGCTGCCGTTTTTTTTACCGTTAAATCTTTAGCTCTTTTTACGGTGTATTACTGTAAATGGAATTAAAGCAAAAAAAAGTTACAAAAAAATGGCAAATCAGTTGCCAGAATAAAAATAAAAAAACAGTGGTACTAATTTCTCTATTTACACTAATGTTGTTTAAAAAAGTAAAAAAAAAATAGAAACATTTTTAATAGCTTATAAGTGCAAATTGAATAACTACTACTACTTTTTTTTTTTTTTTTTTTTACAGTAAAATTCTGTCTACTGAGCTGCCGTTTTTTTTAACCGTTAAATCTTTAGCTCTTTTTACGGTGTATTACTGTAAATGGAATTAAAGCAAAAAAAAGTTACAAAAAAATGGCCAGAATAAAAAAAATACAGTGGTACTAATTTCTCTATTTACACTAATATGTTGTTTAAAAATAAATAAATAAATAAATAAATAAACCACTGTAAAAAATTACAGTAAAACAAAAACAGCTGTACTATTTTCCACTTACTGTATTACTTGATGTTGTAAAAACACTGTATATTTTACAGTAAAATTCTGGTGACTTTTTTTTTTTACTGTAAAATCGACAGATATTTTTTATGAAATAATATGTTATGTATAAATATGTTTTTTTACAGTAAAATTCTGTCTACTGAGCTGCCGTTTTTTTTACCGTTAAATCTTTAGCTCTTTTTACGGTGTATTACTGTAAATGGAATTAAAGCAAAAAAAAGTTACAAAAAAATGGCAAATCAGTTGCCAGAATAAAAAAAAAAAAACAGTGGTACTGATTTCTCTATTTACACTAATATGTTGTTTAAAAATAAGTAAATAAATAAATAAAAAAAACACTGTAAAAATTACAGTGAAAAAAAAAAACAGCTGTACTATTTTCCATTTACTGCATTACTTGATGTTGTAAAAACACTGTATATTTTACAGTAAAATTCTGGTGACTTTTTTTTTTACTGTAAAATCGACAGATATTTTTTATGAAATAAATATTAAAATATTAAATCTTTAGCTCTTTTTACGGTGTATTACTGTAAATGGAATTAAAGCAAAAAAAAAAAGTTACAAAAAAATGGCAAATCAGTTGCCAGAATTTAAAAAAAAACAGTGGTACTAATTTCTCTATTTACACTAATATGTTGTTTAAAAATAAATAAATAAACCACTGTAAAAATTACAGTAAAACAAAAACAGCTGTACTATTTTCCATTTACTGTATTACTTGATGTTGTAAAAACACTGTATATTTTACAGTAAAATTCTGGTGACTTTTTTTTTACTGTAAAATTGACAGATATTTTTTATGAAATAAATATTAAAATATTAAATCTTTAGCTCTTTTTACGGTGTATTACTGTAAATGGAATTAAAGCAAAAAAAAGTTACAAAAAAATGGCAAATCAGTTGCCAGAATTAAAAAAAAAACAGTGGTACTAATTTCTCTATTTACACTAATATGTTGTTTAAAAATAAATAAATAAATAAATAAACCACTGTGAAAATTACAGTAAAACAAAAACAGCTGTACTATTTTCCATTTACTGTATTACTTGATATTGTAAAATTACTGTATATTTTACAGTAAAATTCTGGTGACTTTTTTTTTACTGTAAAATTGACAGATATTTTTTATGAAATAAATATTAAAATATTAAATCTTTAGCTCTTTTTACGGTGTATTACTGTAAATGGAATTAAAGCAAAAAAAAGTTACAAAAAAATGGCAAATCAGTTGCCAGAATTAAAAAAAAAACAGTGGTACTAATTTCTCTATTTACACTAATATGTTGTTTAAAAATAAATAAATAAATAAATAAACCACTGTGAAAATTACAGTAAAACAAAAACAGCTGTACTATTTTCCATTTACTGTATTACTTGATATTGTAAAATTACTGTATATTTTACAGTAAAATTCTGGTGACTTTTTTTTACTGTAAAATCGACAGATATTTTTTATGAAATAATATGTTATGTATAAATATGTTTTTTTACAGTAAAATTCTGTCTACTGAGCTGCCGTTTTTTTTCACCGTTAAATCTTTAGCTCTTTTTACGGTGTATTACTGTAAATGGAATTAAAGCAAAAAAAAGTTACAAAAAAATGGCAAATCAGTTGCCAGAATAAAAAAAAAAACAGTGGTACTAATTTCTCTATTTACACTAATGTTGTTTAAAAAAGTTAAAAAAAAAATAGAAACATTTTTAATAGCTTATAAGTGCAAATTGAATAACTACTACTACTTTTTTTATTTTATTTTTTTTTAAAGTAAAATTCTGTCTACTGAGCTGCCGTTTTTTTTAACCGTTAAATCTTTAGCTCTTTTTACGGTGTATTACTGTAAATGGAATTAAAGCAAAAAAAAGTTACAAAAAAATGGCCAGAATAAAAAAAATACAGTGGTACTAATTTCTCTATTTACACTAATATGTTGTTTAAAAATAAATAAATAAATAAATAAATAAACCACTGTAAAAAATTACAGTAAAACAAAAACAGCTGTACTATTTTCCACTTACTGTATTACTTGATGTTGTAAAAACACTGTATATTTTACAGTAAAATTCTGGTGACTTTTTTTTTTACTGTAAAATCGACAGATATTTTTTATGAAATAATATGTTATGTATAAATATGTTTTTTTACAGTAAAATTCTGTCTACTGAGCTGCCGTTTTTTTTACCGTTAAATCTTTAGCTCTTTTTACGGTGTATTACTGTAAATGGAATTAAAGCAAAAAAAAGTTACAAAAAAATGGCAAATCAGTTGCCAGAATAAAAAAAAAACAGTGGTACTAATTTCTCTATTTACACTAATATGTTGTTTAAAAAAGCAAAAAAAAAAATAGAAACATTTTTAATAGCTTATAAGTGCAAATTGAATAACTACTACTACTTTTTTTTTTTTTTTTTTTTACAGTAAAATTCTGTCTACTGAGCTGCCGTTTTTTTTAACCGTTAAATCTTTAGCTCTTTTTACGGTGTATTACTGTAAATGGAATTAATGCAAAAAAAAGTTACAAAAAAATGGCCAGAATAAAAAAAATACAGTGGTACTAATTTCTCTATTTACACTAATATGTTGTTTAAAAATAAATAAATAAACCACTGTGAAAATTACAGTAAAACAAAAACAGCTGTACTATTTTCCATTTACTGTATTACTTGATGTTGTAAAATTACTGTATATTTTGCAGTAAAATTCTGGTGACTTTTTTTTTTACTGTAAAATCGACAGATATTTTTTATGAAATAATATGTTATGTATAAATATGTTTTTTTACAGTAAAATTCTGTCTACTGAGCTGCCGTTTTTTTTACCGTTAAATCTTTAGCTCTTTTTACGGTGTATTACTGTAAATGGAATTAAAGCAAAAAAAAGTTACAAAAAAATGGCAAATCAGTTGCCAGAATAAAAACAAAAAAACAGTGGTACTAATTTCTCTATTTACACTAATGTTGTTTAAAAAAGTAAAAAAAAAATAGAAACATTTTTAATAGCTTATAAGTGCAAATTGAATAACTACTACTACTTTTTTTTTTTTAACAGTAAAATTCTGTCTACTGAGCTGCCGTTTTTTTTAACCGTTAAATCTTTAGCTCTTTTTACGGTGTATTACTGTAAATGGAATTAAAGCAAAAAAAAAGTTACAAAAAAATGGCCAGAATAAAAAAAATACAGTGGTACTAATTTCTCTATTTACACTAATGTTGTTTAAAAAAGTAAAAAAAAAAAATAGAAACATTTTTAATAGCTTATAAGTGCAAATTGAATAACTACTACTACTTTTTTTTTTTTTTTTTTTTACAGTAAAATTCTGTCTACTGAGCTGCCGTTTTTTTTAACCGTTAAATCTTTAGCTCTTTTTACGGTGTATTACTGTAAATGGAATTAAAGCAAAAAAAAGTTACAAAAAAATGGCCAGAATAAAAAAAATACAGTGGTACTAATTTCTCTATTTACACTAATATGTTGTTTAAAAATAAATAAATAAATAAATAAATAAACCACTGTAAAAAATTACAGTAAAACAAAAACAGCTGTACTATTTTCCACTTACTGTATTACTTGATGTTGTAAAAACACTGTATATTTTACAGTAAAATTCGGGTTAATTTTTTTTTCTACTGTAAAATCGACAGATATTTTTTATGAAATAATATGTTATATATAAATATGTTTTTTTACAGTAAAATTCTGTCTACCGAGCTGCCGTTTTTTTTACCGTTAAATCTTTAGCTCTTTTTACGGTGTATTACTGTAAATGGAATTAAAGCAAAAAAAAGTTACAAAAAAATGGCAAATCAGTTGCCAGAATAAAAAAAAAAAAACAGTGGTACTAATTTCTCTATTTACACTAATATGTTGTTTAAAAATAAGTAAATAAATAAATAAAAAAACACTGTAAAAATTACAGTGAAAAAAAAAAACAGCTGTACTATTTTCCATTTACTGTATTACTTGATGTTGTAAAAAAAAAAAAAAAAAAAAAAAAAACTGTATATTTTACAGTAAAATTCTGGTGACTTTTTTTTACTGTAAAATCGACAGATATTTTTGGTGAAATAAATATTTATTGTTCAAATGCCTTCCGCCCGAATGCAGCTGAGAGGTAGAAAATGGATGGATGGAAGTTTCAAATGCATGGAGAAAAAAATCCTATTAGTTAAAAAACGGCCCTCCATAACTGTGATGTGATGTGGCCCTCAATGAAAACCATCCCTGGTCTACACCCTGGAGATGGAGCTCATGGGGGCGGGGCTAGAGGAGGGATGAGGAAGCAGCAGGGTGCTACCAGGAGAACAGATGACCCCCCCCCCCTCCCAGTGAGCTTGATCACAGAGTGTGAGGTAGGAGACACCCAGTGAGTTATGATCACTTTAACATCCCCAGACCTCAAACCTTCCATCACTTTAACATCCCCAGACCTCAACCCTTCCCATGTCTGCGACACTGCAGCTTAGGGTTGGATGGTATACAACTACTACTAACTACCATTAATCTACCGACGTGCTAATGAATTAAAAACGGTACTACACTGCTTCTGAAAAATACCAGTCTTTGTTTCTTTTCCTTGACATTGATGGTAAAATGTTAGGCAGCGCATACGCACGGTGTACTTACAAGCAGACAAACTGTGGAGACTGTCAAGACTTGGTCTTGGGTGTGTGCTTTTCCGGGATGCAACGGAAAGTTGGCTCGGGCGAGACGGGAATGAAGGTACATGATTTATTAATATATTTTAAAAAAAAGTACAAACGAAAAGCGCGCACAGTGGCGGAGAATAAACTATGAAACCAAAAATCTATAGCAAAAAAGTACAAACGAAAAACACGCACAATGGCGGAGAACAAACTATGAAAACAAAAAGACTATAAACATGGAACAAAAACTTACTTGGCTTGGACAAAAATAGTTGCTTGAGGAATGGACATGGAAAGAATGGACAGAGCATAAATGTGGTGAGGTCGTCAGAAAGACAAACTGAAAACAATGAACTTAAATACTACAGACATGATTAACGAAAACAGGTGCGTGACTCAAGACGTGAAACAGGTGCGTGCCGTGACAGGTGAAAACTAATGGGTTGCTATGGTGACAATCAAGAGTGCACAATGAGTCCAAACGTGGAACGGGTGCAACTAATGGGGTAATCATGGAAACAAGACAAGGGAGTGAAAAGACAGAAACTAAAGAGTCCTATAACTAAACAAAACATGACTTAAAACAAAACATGATTACACAGACATGACAGAGACATAAGAGGCAGAATGGACGCATTTTGGCTTAAAAACAAATTATAAGTCGAAGCTTTTCACACTGAATTAGTAGTAATTTAACTACTAGAGGCGAGGATTAGTGATTTGTTTAGCGAGGGGTAGAGTTGTACGGTATACGTGACACTAATGAATCATATTCTGTACTATACCGCCTCTAAAAAGTATGTGTGTTGGTGATGAGGGTGTGTATCGCAGTCCACGGGTGCGTGTTTAGTCCATAAGCCCGGAGTCAACATCCTGTTTGTGTCTTTGAAGGAAGAGGAGAGATTTTTTCCAAGCATCTTTGGCTGTGTCTGGGGTGTTAAAGGCAAGACCCTCAATTGTAGTTAAGTATTGTTTTTGTTGAGGTTTCAATGGTTTGTCAGCTCTAATTGTCCACTCGGCCTCTCAAAGTGACCAATTTCACCTTGCAGAGCAGAGATCTTCAGCTTCATAGTCCAGTTAGTCGACTGAGGGTTAAGATAGTCGTCCTGCTCTCTAGTAGCACTTTTTCAACACCGGTCCTATCACTGACGTGCAGACAAAAAAGGAGTTTGATAAAGGAATGTTCTCTGGCTTGTGCGCCATTAATCCTTGCTGAAAATACTCCTGTGGCTTCTTTTTGACGTGAGTGTGCTGTGTTTGTAAATACTCTATATTGACACCTGCCTTGACTCACGTATGGATACAACTCAGTAATAGGCAGAGAAAAGAATAATCAACCATGGATGACAAAAGGATTAAAAAATGCTTGTAAGAAGAAGAATACACTCCATCCATCCATCTTCTTCCGCTTATCCGAGGTCGGGTCGCGGGGGCAGCAGCCTAAGCAGGGAAGCCCAGACTTCCCTCTCCCCAGCCACTTCGTCCAGCTCCTCCCGGGGGATCCCGAGGCGTTCCCAGGCCAGCCGGGAGACATAGTCTTCCCAACGTGTCCTGGGTCTTCCCCGCGGCCTCCTACCGGTCGGACGTGCCCTAAACACCTCCCGAGGGAGGCGATCGGGTGGCATCCTGACCAGATGCCCGAACCACCTCATCTGGCTCCTCTCCATGTGGAGGAGCAGCGGCTTTACTTTGAGCTCCCCCCGGATGACAGAGCTTCTCACCCTATCTCTAAGGGAGAGCCCCGCCACCCGGCGGAGGAAACTCATTTGGGCCGCTTGTACCCGTGATCTTGTCCTTTCAGTCATGACCCAAAGCTCATGACCATAGGTGAGGATGGGAACGTAGATCGACCGGTAAATTGAGAGCTTTGCCTTCCGGCTCAGCTCCTTCTTCACCACAACGGATCGATACAGCGTCCGCATTACTGAAGACGCCGCACCGATCCGCCTGTCGATCTCACGATCCACTCTTCCCTCACTCGTGAACAAGACTCCGAGGTACTTGAACTCCTCCACTTGGGGCAGGGTCTCTTCCCCAACCCGGAGATGGCACTCCACCCTTTTCCGGGCGAGAACCATGGACTCGGACTTGGAGGTGCTGATTCTCATCCCAGTCGCTTCACACTCGGCTGCGAACCGATCCAGCGAGAGCTGAAGATCCTGGCCAGATGAAGCCATCAGGACCACATCAACTGCAAAAAGCAGAGACCTAATCCTGCAGCCACCAAACCAGATCCCCTCAACGCCTTGACTGCGCCTAGAAATTCTGTCCATAAAAGTTCAGAACAGAATGGGTGACAAAGGGCAGCCTTGGCGGAGTCCAACCCTCACTGGAAACGTGTCCGACTTACTGCCGGCAATGCGGACCAAGCTCTGACACTGATCATACAGGGAGCGGACCGCCACAATCAGACAGTCCGAAACCCCATACTCTCTGAGCACTCCCCACAGGACTTCCCGAGGGACACGGTCGAATGCCTTCTCCAAGTCCACAAAGCACATGTAGACTGGTTGAGCAAACTCCCATGCACCCTCAAGGACCCTGCCCAGAGTATAGAGCTGGTCCACAGTTCCACGACCAGGACGAAAACCACACTGTTCCTCCTGAATCCGAGGTTGGACTATCCGGCGTAGCCTCCTCTCCAGTACACCTGAATAGACCTTACCGGGAAGGCTGAGGAGTGTGATCCCACGATAGTTAGAACACACCCTCCGGTTCCCCTTTTTAAAGAGAGGCAGACCGGGGTGGTGAATACACTATATAGGACATTTATAGCACAAAGAACTACAGAGGCAGAAATTAAGTACAAAAAGTATAAAAACAAGTTAACATACATACTATGATTATGTAGAAAAGAATATTACAGTGAATTATTGGACAGGAACAAAACTAATATGAGAGCAACATGGGGCATCCTCAATAGCATTATTAAAAATGGCACTAAGAGGGACTACCCTCAATACTTCTTAGACGGGGATAAAAAAAAAATGACAACATAAAGGAAGTAGTTGAAAGCTTCAATAATTATTTTGTAAATATTGGACCAAAATTGGAAGAAAGGATTCCAGACCCAGTTTCAATTGAGGACTATAATGATACCATAGAGCCAAATCCCAACTCCATGTTCCTCAGTAATGTGACACAGCAGGAAATAGTTACAATCGTGAAAAAAATGTAAATCCAAGACTTCAACTGATTGTAACGGAATTGATATGGAAACGATCAAAAAGGTTATTGAAGAGATCTCAGGACCATTAATGTATATTAGTAACCTATCATTTCAAACAGGTACATTTCCAAACAAAATGAAAATAGCTAAAGTGGCACCAATTTACAAGACTGGCGACAAACATCAATTTACAAACTATAGACCTGTTTCCTTACTTCCGCAATTTTCTAAAATCATTGAAAAACTGTTCAATAACAGATTAGAGAGTTTCATAAATAAAAATAGAATACTCGGAAGAAAATCAATATGGATACAGAGCTAATGTTTCAACTTCGATGGCTTTAATTGAAATCACAGAAGAAATTACCAATGCTATAGATAATAAAAAATGTGCGGCAGCAGTTTTTATGGATCTAACTAAAGCATTTGAAACAATTAATCACAATATTTTCATCAAAAAACTAGAACGATATGGCATCAGAGGGTTAGTCTTAAACTGGATAAGAAGTTATCTAATGAACAGGAAACAATACGTGTGTCAAGACTTGGTCCGGGGTGTGTGCTTTTCCAGGATGCAACGGAAAGTTGGCACGGGCGAGGCGGGAATTAAGGTACATGATTTATTTATTAACTATAAATACAAAAAAAAGGATCAAACAAAAGGCGCGCACAGTGGCGGAGAATAAACTATGAACAATTAAACAAAAACTTGCAAACTATGGCTTGAATAAAGAAAACTTACTTGGCATGGACAAAAAAGGAGCAGCGTGAACATGGACATGAAAAAATGGACAGAGCATAAATGTGGTGTGAGGTCGTCAGGACGAACAACAGAAAATGAATGAACTTAAATACTATGGACATGATTAACAACAGGTGCGTGACTCAAAACAGGTGCATGACATGACAGGTGAAACTAATGGGTAACTATGGTGACAAAACAAAACAAAAGTGCACAAAAAGTCCAAAAATAAAACCTGATCACACAGACATGACAACGTGAAACTAGGCGAACACACCTCTACAACGCTAAATATATCCTGTGGTGTACCTCAGGGATCAATACTAGGACCTCAATTATTCAATCTATATATAAATGACATTTGTAAAGTTACAAAAGATTTAAAGTTAGTATTATTTGCGGATGATACAACAGCGTTTTGTTCAGGAGAGAACACACAGAAGATACTACAAATAATAACAGAAGAAGTTAACAAATGAAAAAGATGGTTTGACAAAAACAGACTATCGTTGAATCTCAGTAAAACTAAAATAATGCTATTTGGTAACAGTAGAAGAGAAAGTCAAACACAAATACAAATAGACGGAATAGAAATTGAAAGAGTAAATGAAACCACATTTCTAGGTATAATGATTGATAATAAATTGAACTGGAAATCTCACGTAAAAAATATACAACATAAAGTAGCAAGAAACACGTCAATAATGAATAAAGCAAAACATGTTCTAGACAAAAAATCACTTCATATTCTCTACTGCTCACTAGTGTTACCATATCTGAGTTACTGTGTAGAAATATGGGGAAATAACTACAAAAGTACACTTCATTCATTAACGGTGTTACAAAAAAGATCAGTTAGAATAATGTTGGATATAGAGAACACACAAATCCTTTATTTATTCAATCAAAGATACTGAAATTCTACGACATAGTGAATTTGCAAACAGCTAAAATGATACACAAAGCAAACTATAACCTGCTACCCAGAGGTGTGGACTCGAGTCACATGACTTGGACTCGAGTCAGACTCGAGTCATGAATTTGATGACTTTAGACTCGACTTGACAAAATGTAAAAAGACTTGCAACTCGACTTAGACTTTAACATCAATGACTTGTGACTTCACTTGGACTTGAGCCTTTTGAATTGACATGACTTGACATGACTTGCTACTTTCCCCAAAACCCAAAGATGAAAAAGTTATTCGGGAGCGCTCCGTATTTTTCATTGTGTACTTGTCTATCAGCGTTGCGTGTGTCAGCTGGTGTGCTCTCAGTACAACAGCCAATCAAATTACATCTACTTTGTTTTCATCACACAGCATTCATCCAATCAAATTGCAGGACAACCAACGAAGAAGACATGTCCAAACCACACGCCAGTGAACAAAAAATGATACCTAAAATAATTTTGTTTGGGTATAAAAATTACGAGGTGGTCAACACAAAACGGTTTGCAGTATGCAACACATGCGGTTCCAAAATGACTGATGGAGAGGCAACAACTTCCAACTTCGTCCGGCATTTGAAGTTGCACAAAGAACGGTAAGTTTTGAATGTAAGATAACGTTTATTGGCTAAGTAACGTGACTTTTATTTGCTGTGTAGTTAAATCAGTGAGGCTGTAAACTCACTGCTAACGTTATAACGTTATTGCAAACACGGGAATCTGTTGCAGTTCACTACCTTATTCATACTTTTTGTTCAGTGATTTTTTTTAAGCAGGGTTACGTTAGTCAATATATCACACGTAACGTTAGACGGCGGTCAGCAGCACCGCGTATTTTAGCCACCTAAAAAAAGACAAAAATAGTCAAATAAAGGTCAGTTAAAATGTATACTATATTATGAATATGTGTACCGTTTTAGCTAGCTTTCTGACATACTGTTGGTTGTTTACCTCAGTGGTCCCCAACCACCGGGCCGCGGCCCGGTACTGCTCCGTGGATCGATTGGTATCGGGCCGCACAAGAAATAATTTTTTTCTTTTTTCTTTTTTTAATTAAATCAACATAAAAAACACAAGATACACTTACAAGTAGTGCACCAACCCAAAACAACTCTCTCCCCCCTTTTGTTCTGGGCATTGAACATGAAGACTCTTCCTTCACTGTTCCGAGTGGCCATGAGAGTCTTGGCAGTGCCTGCCTCCAGTGCTCCAGTGGAGCGAGTTTTCAGCCATGGTGGCATCATACTACGCCCCCATCGTGCACAAATGACTGACAGACTCTTGGCCAATTTGGTCTTTTGCAAATGCAATGCAGCATAGGGCCCTGACATATAAAAAGTACAACTTTTTTGTTATGTTCACGTATATGTCATGTTTTTTCAATGTTAACACTTTTGTACAAATAAGTACATTTGCACTTTATTTTTCAATGTGTTTGTTCTGTAAAGGAATGAGTTAATGTTTAAAATGACTGGTTAATAGTGCTATTATAAAGTGCAATGTCAGCACAATTTTCTTTCCTGCAATTTAAAATGCACTTGTTTTAATAAATAAATACTGAGTTTCAAAAGCATACACAATCTGTGTTAATATATTAGTCTGTGGTTAAAAGGACTTGAAAGGACTCGAAACTCAAAATACAGGACTTAGGACTTGACTTGAGACTTTCCAGTCTTGACTTTGGACTTGACTCGGGGCTTGCCTGTCTTGACTCGGGACTTGACTCGGACTTGAGGGCAAAGACTTGAGACTTACTTGTGATTTGCAAAACAATGACTTGGTCCCACCTCTGCTGCTACCCAAGAATATACAACAATTCTTCTCAAAAAAAAGAGGAGAAATATAATCTTAGGGAGAAATGTAATTTAAAACATTTGTATGCACGTACAACACTTAAGACCTTCAGTATATCAGTATGTGGAATTAAATGATGGAATGGAATTAAGCAAAGCAATCAAACAATGTACTAATATGATCCACTTCAAGAAACTCTTCAAACTTAAAAGTGTTTACAAAGTACAAAGAAGAAGATAAACATTCTGAATTTATTTAACTCATCCATTCTTTCATTCTTTCACTCACAAAATAATCTTACTTATCTCAACATATGAAATGTGACTTACTTCACCAATTATTATTTATTTACTTATTTTTTTATTGTGATTACTTATGGAGTATATTGTGAATACATTGAGAACAGGAAGTGAACAAAAGTTTTAGCAACTGTTATGTAAAAGAAAAGGGGTAGGATTAAATAAGCTCTGCTTCTTCCTACTCCTTTTCGAACATGTTGAATAGAGAAACTGGAGATTGTGATGTATCATGTTGTATGATTGCATGTTCCAAATAAACTCAAACTCAAACTCAAACTCATATGAAGTTGAAGTTGAAGTGCCATCCCATTCCCAACCCGTAGGGTTCAATATGAACCTTTTGCAGCTATTACAGCTTCAACTCTTCTGAGAGGGCTGTCCACAAGGTTGCGGAGTGTCCTTATAGCAATTTTCCAGCATTCTTCCAAATGTGCATTGGTGAGGTCACACACTGAAGGCCTGGCTCTCAGTCTCCGTTCTAATTCATCCCAAAGGTGTTCTATCGGGTTCAGGTCAGGACTCTGTGCAGGCCAGTCAAGTTCATCCACGCCAGACTCTGTTATCAATGTCTTTATGGACCTTGCTTTGTGCACAGTCGTGTTGGAAGAGGAAGGGGCCCGCTCCAAACTGTTCCCACAAGGTTAGGAGCATGGAATTGTCCAAAATGTTTTGGTATGTGGCCGGGCCAAGTGATTAGGACACCTGATTCTCCTCATTTGGATGGGTGGCCAAATGCTTTTGGCAATATAGTGTATCAGTGAATGTTTCATTGAGTCGTGCGACAGAACTTTTGCACATAAAAGCCACTGGCAGAGTAACTCCACCAGCATTGTTTCCAGTCTCAGCTGCATGACTGATTAGTCATGCAGCTGAGTAGTTTATTATTATTATTTTTGTTTTTTTTTTGTTTTTAAAGTTTAATACACTGTAGCACTTTGAGGTTGTTTGCTCAATGTATATATATATATATATATATATATATATATATATATATATATATATATATATATATATATATATATATATATATATATATATATATAAATATATTTATTAATTTAAAAAAAAAAACTAAATACATTTTTACTATATTTTGCTAAAAACATCAAAATTAATTGTATTTTTATTTGTATTTTTTCTGACTCCTTATTACATCCAGACATAGAATTAAAATAAACATATTTGAAATAATTAATTTTAAATTATTATAATAATTCATTTAAAATGACCATATTTAATTATTCAAATAATTGCTTGTTTATCAACAACTTTAGCATTTTATTCACTACATTTTGAAGCTCTCAGAAGCCAAGTTATGTTATATTCCTTAAGATTTATTTATGCAAGTTTGAACTATCAAGTATCTAAACACAGATTTGTTTACATATTTTCAGGATGTATATATATATATATATATATATATATATATTTATTAATTTAAAAAAAAAAAAAACTAAATACATTTTTACTATATTTTGCTAAAAACATCAAAATTAATTGTATTTTTATTTGTATTTTTTCTGACTCCTTATTACATCCAGGCATTAGAATTAAAATAAACATATTTGAAATAATTAATTTTAAATTATTATAATAATTCCTTTAAAATGACCATATTTAATTATTAAAATAATTGCTTGTTTATCAACAACTTTAGCATTTTATTCATTACATTTTGAAGCTCTCAGAAGCCAAGTTATGTTATATTCCTTCAGATTTATTTATGCAAGTTTGAAGTATCAATTATCTAAACACAGATTTGTTTACATATTTTCAGGATGTATATATATATGTATATATATATATATATATATAGCTGAGATAGGCTCCAGCACCCCCCGCGACCCCAAAGGGAATAAGCGGTAGAAAATGGATGGATGGATGGATGGATATATATATATATAAATATATATTTTTTAATTTAAAAAAAAAAAAACTAAATACATTTTTACTATATTTTGCTAAAAACATCAAAATTAATTGTATTTTTATTTGTATTTTTTCTGACTCCTTATTACATCCAGACATAGAATTAAAATAAACATATTTGAAATAGTTCATTTTAAATTATTATAATAATTCATTTAAAATGACCATATTTAATTATTAAAATAATTGCTTGTTTATCAACAACTTTAGCATTTTATTCATTACATTTTGAAGCTCTCAGAAGCCAAGTTATGTTATATTCCTTAAGATTTATTTATGCAAGTTTGAAGTATCAATTATCTAAACACAGATTTGTTTACATATTTTCAGGATGTATATATATATATATATATATAAATATATTTATTAATTTAAAAAAAAAAACTAAATACATTTTTACTATATTTTGCTAAAAACATCAAAATTAATTGTATTTTTATTTGTATTTTTTTCTGACTCCTTATTACATCCAGACATAGAATTAAAATAAACATATTTGAAATAATTAATTTTAAATTATTATAATAATTCATTTAAAATGACCATATTTAACTATTAAAATAATTGCTTGTTTATCAACAACTTTAGCATTTTATTCATTACATTTTGAAGCTCTCAGAAGCCAAGTTATGTTATATTCCTTAAGATTTATTTATGCAAGTTTGAAGTATCAATTATCTAAACACAGATTTGTTTACATATTTTCAGGATGTATATATATATATATATATATATATATATATATATATATATATATATATATATATATATATATATATATATATATATATTTATTAATTTAAAAAAAAAAACTAAATACATTTTTACTATATTTTGCTAAAAACATCAAAATTAATTGTATTTTTATTTGTATTTTTTCTGACTCCTTATTACATCCAGACATAGAATTAAAATAAACATATTTGAAATAATTAATTTTAAATTATTATAATAATTCATTTAAAATGACCATATTTAATTATTAAAATAATTGCTTGTTTATCAACAACTTTAGCATTTTATTCATTACATTTTGAAGCTCTCAGAAGCCAAGTTATGTTATATTCCTTAAGATTTATTTATGCAAGTTTGAAGTATCAATTATCTGAACACAGATTTGTTTACATATTTTCAGGATGTATATATATATATATATATATATATATATATATATATATATATATATATATATATATATATATATATATATATATATATAAATATATTTATTAATTAAAAAAAAAAAAACTAAATACATTTTTACTATATTTTGCTAAAAACATCAAAATTAATTGTATTTTTATTTGTATTTTTTCTGACTCCTTATCACATCCAGACATAGAATTAAAATAAACATATTTGAAATAATTAATTTTAAATTATTATAATAATTCATTTAAAATGACCATATTTAATTATTAAAATAATTGCTTGTTTATCAACAACTTTAGCATTTTATTCATTACATTTTGAAGCTCTCAGAAGCCAAGTTATGTTATATTCCTTAAGATTTATTTATGCAAGTTTGAAGTATCAATTATCTGAACACAGATTTGTTTACATATTTTCAGGATGTATATATATATATGTATGAAATACTTGACTTGGTGAATTCTAGCTGTCAATATACCCCTCCCCTCTTAACCACGCCCTCACACCCCGACCACGCCCCCCCACCCTCCACACCCACCTCCCGAAATCGGAGGTCTCAAGGTTGGCAAGTATGCTCTATAGTCCAGAAAATAGGTTATATTGAAATGAATATACCTTCAATATTGCCACCAACTGACTTTATTTAATGGTGCAACTCTGGCACGCTAAAACGCTGTCAACTTGACATCTTGTCGCCAATATATTTATCACAACACGGTACAATCTCAAGCCGTTAGCAATGAAACGGGCTGTTGAGGACGTTATTACCTTGGCTGGAGTTATGTTTTCACTTAGAAAAAAACCGAAGAAGCCTTGAATATCCGTCTTTAGAGCGAGCTGTACTCGCCTCAGGGCTGCCTCGCCCTAAATGCAGAACAGGCTCCGTGCGTAGGGGCCCCGCGGATACGTGAGGTCCCCGTTTTGCGCATTCAAAACGTCAATAAATAAACGGCAGGGAGCTTCATATCAAATTGCACTCATGCTCCGTCACTGGAAAGAAAACAAAGGCAGGTTTCCTCTTCTTCCTTCTGGAGGTGCTGTGCAAAGTGCTGGCTTCACATTCAGGTCAAGGTTTATACATTTATGTTTTAATGATGTTACAATGTAGGTTTTGCACAGAAAAAGATGATTTTTAATCATTTATTTCTAATAAAGTCATTTTAGTACGAAGCACATCAAAATTAAATCAGGTTTGATTAAAAATATATACAAAATAATTTCCCATTAATAGAAAAGAGTGAAGGTTTTTGAAGGGCCTCCAAATAAAACTCTCCTTAGGGCAGTGGTTCTCAAACTTTTTTTGTCATCCCCCACTTTGGACAAGGGGGAGTTTTCAAGCCCCACCTGCCCCCATCGCCCCAACAGAGCGCTAATGCCAAGCTTTAACATTTTCAAATTTATTGAACATCAAGTTGTATACATTCAAACTCAATAACATAACATAACATTAAGTTCAATAATAAATAAAATAACTGTGCAGCTGTGGTATAACTTGCATCAAGTTCAATAATAAATAAAATAACTTCCATCAAGTTCAATAATAAATAAAACAAAAGTGTTATAACTTGCATCAAGTTCAATAATAAATCAAAAAAAGTGTTATAACTTGCATCAAGTTCAATAATAAATCAAAAAGTGTTATAACTTGCATCACGTTCAATAATAAATCAAAAAAAAGTGTTATAACTTGCATCAAGTTCAATAATAAATCAAATAAAAGTGTTATAACTTGCATCAAGTTCAATAATAAATCAAAAAAGGTGTTATAACTTGCATCAAGCTCAATAATAAATCAAAAAAGTGTTATAACTTGCATCAAGTTCAATAATAAATCAAAAAGTGTTATAACTTGCATCACGTTCAATAATAAATCAAAAAAAGTGTTATAACTTGCATCAAGTTCAATAATAAATAAAACAAAAGTGTTTTAACTTGCATCAAGTTCAATAATAAATAAAACAAAAGTGTTATAACTTGCATCAAGTTCAATAATAAATAAATAAAAAGTGTTATAACTTGCATCACGTTCAATAATAAATCAAAAAAACTGTTATAACTTGCATCAAGTTCAATAATAAATCAAAAAAAGTGTTATAACTTGCATCACGTTCAATCATAAATCAAAAAAAGTGTTATAACTTGCATCAAGTTCAATAATAAATCAAAAAGTGTTATAACTTGCATCAAGTTCAATAATAAATCAAAAAAGTGTTATAACTTGCATCAAGTTCAATAATAAATCAAAAAAGGTGTTATAACTTGCATCAAGTTCAATAATAAATCAAAAAAGTGTTATAACTTGCATCAAGTTCAATAATAAATCAAAAAGTGTTATAACTTGCATCACGTTCAATAATAAATCAAAAAAAGTGTTATAACTTGCATCAAGTTCAATAATAAATAAAACAAAAGTGTTATAACTTGCATCAAGTTCAATAATAAATCAAATAAAAGTGTTATAACTTGCATCAAGTTCAATAATAAATCAAATAACTTGCATCAAGTTCAATAATAAAACAAAAGTGTTATAACTTGCATCACGTTCAATAATAAATCAAAAAAACTGTTATAACTTGCATCAAGTTCAATAATAAATCAAAAAAACTGTTATAACTTGCATCACGTTCAATAATAAATCAAAAAAAGTGTTATAACTTGCATCAAGTTCAATAATAAATCAAAAAAAGTGTTATAACTTGCATCAAGTTCAATAATAAATCAAACAAAAGTGTTATAACTTGCATCAAGTTCAATAATAAATCAAAAAAGTGTTATAACTTGCATCAAGTTCAATAATAAATCAAATAAAAGTGTTATAACTTGCATCAAGTTCAATAATAAATCAAATAACTTGCATCAAGTTCAATAATAAATCAAAAAAAGTGTTATAACTTGCATCAAGTTCAATAATAAATCAAATAAAAGTGTTATAACTTGCATCAAGTTCAATAATAAATCAAAAAAAGTGTTATAACTTGCATCAAGTTCAATAATAAATCAAAAAAGTGTTATAACTTGCATCAAGTTCAATAATAAATCAAAAAGTGTTATAACTTGCATCAAGTTCAATAATAAATCAAATAACTTGCATCAAGTTCAATAATAAATCAAAAAAAGTGTTATAACTTGCATCAAGTTCAATAATAAATAAAACAAAAGTGTTATAACTTGCATCAAGTTCAATAATAAATAAAACAAAAGTGTCATAACTTGCATCAAGTTCAATAATAAATCAAAAAAAGTGTTATAACTTGCATCACGTTCAATAATAAATCAAAAAAAGTGTTATAACTTGTATCAAGTTCAATAATAAATCAAAAAAGTGTTATAACTTGCATCAAGTTCAATAATAAATCAAAAAAGTGTTATAACTTGCATCAAGTTCAATAATAAATCAAAAAGTGTTATAACTTGCATCACGTTCAATAATAAATCAAAAAAAGTGTTATAACTGGCATCAAGTTCAATAATAAATAAAACAAAAGTGTTATAACTTGCATCAAGTTCAATAATAAATCAAATAAAAGTGTTATAACTTGCATCAAGTTCAATAATAAATCAAATAACTTGCATCAAGTTCAATAATAAAACAAAAGTGTTATAACTTGCATCACGTTCAATAATAAATCAAAAAAACTGTTATAACTTGCATCAAGTTCAATAATAAATCAAAAAAAGTGTTATAACTTGCATCACGTTCAATAATAAATCAAAAAAAGTGTTATAACTTGCATCAAGTTCAATAATAAATCAAATAAAAGTGTTATAACTTGCATCAAGTTCAATAATAAATCAAAAAAAGTGTTATAACTTGCATCAAGTTCAATAATAAATCAAAAAAGTGTTATAACTTGCATCAAGTTCAATAATAAATCAAAAAGTGTAATAACTTGCATCAAGTTCAATAATAAATCAAATAAAAGTGTTATAACTTGCATCAAGTTCAATAATAAATCAAAAAAAGTGTTATAACTTGCATCAAGTTCAATAATAAATCCAAAAAAGTGTTATAACTTGCATCAAGTTCAATAATAAATCAAAAAAGTGTTATAACTTGCATGAAGTTAAATAATAAATCAAAAAGTGTTATAACTTGCATCACGTTCAATAATAAATCAAAAAAAGTGTTATAACTTGCATCAAGTTCAATAATAAATCAAATAACTTGCATCAAGTTCAATAATAAATCAAAAAAAGTGTTATAACTTGCATCAAGTTCAATAATAAATAAAACAAAAGTGTTATAACTTGCATCAAGTTCAATAATAAATCAAAAAAAGTGTTATAACTTGCATCAAGTTCAATAATAAATAAAACAAAAGTGTTATAACTTGCATCAAGTTCAATAATAAATCAAAAAAAGTGTTATAACTTGCATCAAGTTCAATAATAAATCAAAAAAAGTGTTATAACTTGCATCAAGTTCAATAATAAATAAAAAAAAGTGTAATAACTTGCATCAAGTTCAATAATAAATAAAACAAAAGTGTTATAACTTGCATCAAGTTCAATAATAAATCAAAAAAAGTGTTATAACTTGCATCAAGTTCAATAATAAATCAAAAAAAGTGTTATAACTTGCATCAAGTTCAATAATAAATCAAATAACTTGCATCAAGTTCAATAATAAATACAATAAAAGTGCCACTTTGCAATCTTTGCAAAAAAAAAAAAGGAGGAGCTATGCATTTGGCAAGACAGGGCAAGTGACAGCACTTTCCCCCAGGGGAGCCACCTTGCTTCACTGTGAAACAGCACGGCTGTATGATCAGCTCCCATTTCCTCACACAGTGCAGAGAACAGTCGCACTTTCAGTGGTCGTGTTTTGATCAAATTTACCGCGCTCACAACATCTGTTAAAACCTCATTGAGTTCGGGGCTGAGCTGCCTTGACGCGAGTGCTTCCCGGTGAATGACACAGTGCGTGCCCGTCACATTTTTGTTTCTCTGCAGGCGCTGGCTCTGGCTCGACGACCTTTGAGGTGCGAGTCACAAATGTATATATTTGTGTAATTGTGGTCCACACATTAGCCTGCTACCCATCCGCGCGAAAGTTTGTTCCGCGTAGCCCCGCCCCCATTAGTTACTGTTGATATGTCTGTCAAACTTTCGCTCGTACCGAGAAATATAAAGCCTACAGTAAAAATAAGTACTGGTAATTTCCATTTATTTATATAGCGGATTTCACAGACAGAATCACAAAGTGATTTACAGTGTGTATAGAAAATGAAAGCATAGTAAAAAAAATAATCTAAGAAGTGAAATTTCCTCCCGTTCCTCGCGCCCCACCTGTCATGTCTCTATTCCCCACCAGTGGGGCGCGCCCCACACTTTGAGAAACGCTGCCTTAGGGCCACAATTTAGCCCCGCCCCCTCAATGTCTTCTCACCGAGCTAGCATCTCGAACTGTTGCCGCTATGGCATGTCAGAGTGTTTTGTGGGCAGGTCTTATTTACGTGCCTCCACTTCGACAGCGTCATCTTTGTTGTAGCGGTGTAGCGTGCAAGGACGGGAGTGGAAGAAGTGTCAAAAGATGGCGCTAACTGTTTTAATGACATTCAGACTTGACTTCAATCAATAACGGAGCAGCATCTCCTCATCCGTGGCTCACTAGGCCAGGGGTCGGCAACCCGCGGCTCTTTGATCACTCTGATGCGGCTCAGCTACATACTTGCTGACCCTCACGATTTTTCCGGGAGACTTCCGAATTTCAGTGCCTCTCCCGGGGCAACAATATTGAGGGCGTGCCGTGATGGCAGTGCCTTTAGCGTCCGATTTTACACTATCAGCGTGCTGGCCCAGTCACATGTTGTATGCGGGTTCTGCCCCACACACACGTACGTGACTGCAAGGCATACTTAGTCAACAGCCATACAGGTCACACTGAAGGTGGCCGTATAAAACAAGTTCAACACTGTTGCAAATATGCGCCACACTGTGAACCCACACCAAACAAGAATGACTGCACTGTAACACAACATAAACACAACAGAACAAATACCCAGAATCCCATGCATCACGCACGGAGGGGGGGCGGGGGGGGGGGGGGGGTGTATAATGTAGCCCGGAAGAGTTAGGGCTGCATGGGATTCTGGGTATTTGTTCTGTTGTGTTACAGTGCAGATGTTCTCCCGAAATGTGTTTGTCATTCTTGTTTGGTGTGGGTTCACAGTGTGGGGCATATTTGTAACAGTGTTGAAGTTATTTATATGGCCACCCTCACTGTGACCTGTATACCTTGCAGTCACTTAAGTGTGTCTGCAGAAGCCTCATTCAATATGTAACTGGGCTGGCACGCTGTTAGTACAGGCTGTAGAAGGCATACTTAGTCAACAGCCATACAGGTCACACTGAAGGTGGCCGTATAAAACAAGTTTAACACTGTTGCAAATATGCGCCACACTGTGAACCCACACCAAACAAGAATGACTGCACTGTAACACAACATAAACACAACAGAACAAATACCCAGAATCCCATGCATCACGCACGGAGGGGGGCCGGGGGGGGGTGTATAATGTAGCCCGGAAGAGTTAGGGCTGCATGGGATTCTGGGTATTTGTTCTGTTGTGTTACAGTGCAGATGTTCTCCCGAACTGTGTTTGTCATTCTTGTTTGGTGTGGGTTCACAGCGTGGGGCATATTTGTAACAGTGTTAAGGTTATTTATATGGCCACCCTCACTGTGACCTGTATACCTTGCAGTCACTTAAGTGTGTCTGCAGAAGCCTCATTCAATATGTAACTGGGCTGGCACGCTGTTAGTACAGGCTGTAGAAGGCATACTTAGTCAACGGCCATACAGGTCACACTGAAGGTGGCCGTATAAAACAAGTTTAACACTGTTACAAATATGCGCCACACTGTGAACCCACACCAAACAAGAATGACTGCACTGTAACACAACATAAACACAACAGAACAAATACCCAGAATCCCATGCATCACGCACGGAGGGGGGCGGCGGGGGGGGGGGGGGGGGGGGGGGGGGT
This sequence comes from Nerophis lumbriciformis, assembly GCF_033978685.3. Taxonomy (NCBI): domain Eukaryota; kingdom Metazoa; phylum Chordata; class Actinopteri; order Syngnathiformes; family Syngnathidae; genus Nerophis; species Nerophis lumbriciformis. The sequence goes on from NC_084572.2 coordinate 40,597,400, forward strand.
GTATAATGTAGCCCGGAAGAGTTAGGGCTGCATGGGATTCTGGGTATTTCTTCTGTTGTGTTACAGTGCAGATGTTCTCCCGAAATGTGTTTGTCATTCTTGTTTGGTGTGGGTTCACAGTGTGGGGCATATTTGTAACAGTGTTGAAGTTATTTATATGGCCACCCTCACTGTGACCTGTATACCTTGCAGTCACTTAAGTGTGTCTGCAGAAGCCTCATTCAATATGTAACTGGGCTGGCACGCTGTTAGTACAGGCTGTAGAAGGCATACTTAGTCAACAGCCATACAGGTCACACTGAAGGTGGCCGTATAAAACAAGTTTAACACTGTTGCAAATATGCGCCACACTGTGAACCCACACCAAACAAGAATGACTGCACTGTAACACAACATAAACACAACAGAACAAATACCCAGAATCCCATGCATCACGCACGGAGGGGGGGCGGGGGGGGGGGGGTGTATAATGTAGCCCGGAAGAGTTAGGGCTGCATGGGATTCTGGGTATTTGTTCTGTTGTGTTACAGTGCAGATGTTCTCCCGAAATGTGTTTGTCATTCTTGTTTGGCGTGGGTTCACAGTGTGGGGCATATTTGTAACAGTGTTAAAGTTATTTATATGGCCACCCTCACTGTGACCTGTATACCTTGCAGTCACTTAAGTGTGTCTGCAGAAGCCTCATTCAATATGTAACTGGGCTGGCACGCTGTTAGTACAGGCTGTAGAAGGCATACTTAGTCAACAGCCATACAGGTCACACTGAAGGTGGCCGTATAAAACAAGTTTGACACTGTTACAAATATGCGCCACACTGTGAACCCACACCAAACAAGAATGACTGCACTGTAACACAACATAAACACAACAGAACAAATACCCAGAATCCCATGCATCACGCATGGAGGGGGGGCGGGGGGGGGGGGGTGTATAATGTAGCCCGGAAGAGTTAGGGCTGCATGGGATTCTGGGTATTTGTTCTGTTGTGTTACAGTGCAGATGTTCTCCCGAAATGTGTTTGTCATTCTTGTTTGGTGTGGGTTCACAGTGTGGGGCATATTTGTAACAGTGTTGAAGTTATTTATATGGCCACCCTCACTGTGACCTGTATACCTTGCAGTCACTTAAGTGTGTCTGCAGAAGCCTCATTCAATATGTAACTGGGCTGGCACGCTGTTAGTACAGGCTGTAGAAGACATACTTAGTCAACAGCCATACAGGTCACACTGAAGGTGGCCGTATAAAACAAGTTTAACACTGTTGCAAATATGCGCCACACTGTGAACCCACACCAAACAAGAATGACAAACAAATTTCGGGAGAACATCCGCACCGTAACACAACATAAACACAACAGAACAAATACCCAGAATCCCAAAATGGGGAGGGTTGGCAAGTATGACGCTGTCAAGTGCCATTTATATAAAACTTGCGGGCCGCACTAACATTACATTTTTATATTAAGGTGCGGGCCACAAAATAACGTCTCGTGTCTGGTTTATACATAGCACAAAGCAACAAAAAAAACTATGTATTCAGTGTTATTTCATTTTAAATTTCAAAAGAGTTTTGTGGCTCCCATTGTTTTCTTGAATTTGTGAAACGGGTCAAAATGGCTCTTTGAGTGGTAAAGGTTGCCGACCCCTGCACTAGTGCAACAACAACGCCCGAAATGTGTCCCGTGAAAAACCCTCCGACCGGAACTCTCTAATAAGTAAAGTTCCTCGGGTGAATAATGTAAAGTCACTACACCGGTATGTTTTAGTGCTTTCATGGTGAGTTCACTGACAGATATATAAGTAAGAACTTTACACTACTTTATATTAGAAAAGGCAACAGCGGAGGATGAATGTCACATAACAAGAAGACAGAGAAAAAGAAGAAGATTATCCACTACGGACTACAAATGCAGATCCCAAATACAGATCAGTACGCACCAGAAGGTAAGAAAAGTTGCTTTTGCATAATATTGTGAAACAAAACTGCAGATAATGTCTTACCTCACCATAATAATACTCCTATGTTGAAGCACAGTACAATCCATCAAGCGGTGTGGCTTCATAGCTTACCAAAGTCATACTAAACACATTTTCATAGATTTTTGAGCTCCGTGTGTAATGTTGTTTACTTGAGTCATATTGCAGTCTACACAGATCTCTTATGTGTGACTGCCATCATATTGTAGTCTACACGTATCTCTTATGTGTGACTGCCATCATATTGCAGTCTACACGTATCTCTTATGTGTGACTGCCATCATTTTGCAGTCTACACGTATCTCTTATGTGTGACTGCCATCAGATTGCAGTCTACACGTATCTCTTATGTGTGACTGCCATCATATTGCAGTCTACACGTATCTCTTATGTGTGACTGCCATCATTTTGCAGTCTACACGTATCTCTTATGTGTGACTGCCATCATATTGCAGTCTACACGTGTCTCTTATGTGTGACTGCCGTCATAGTGCAGTCTACACGTATCTCTTATGTGTGACTGCCATTATACTGCAGTCTACACGTATCTCTTATGTGTGACTGCCATCATTTTGCAGTCTACACGTATCTCTTGTGTGACTGCCATTATATTGCAGTCTACACGTATCTCTTATGTGTGACTGCCATCATATTGCAGTCTACACATATCTCTTATGTGTGCCTGCCATCATATTGCAGTCTACACGTGTCTCTTATGTGTGACTGCCGTCATAGTGCAGTCTACACGTATCTCTTATGTGTGACTGCCGTCATAGTGCAGTCTACACGTATCTCTTATGTGTGACTGCCATCATTTTGCAGTCTACACGTATCTCTTATGTGTGACTGCCAT